>NC_134275.1:2500-5000 GCF_031893055.1 Leptodactylus fuscus
CCCTAACCCTAACCCTAACCCTAAACCCTAACCCTAACCCTAACCCTAACCCTAACCCTAACCCTAACCCTAACCCTAACCCTAACCCTAACCCTAACCCTAACCCTAACCCTAACCCTAACCCTAACCTAACCCTAACCCTAACCCTAACCCTAACCCTAACCCTAACCTAACCCTAACCCTAACCCTAACCCTAACCCTAACCCTAACCCTAACCCTAACCCTAACCCACTAACCCTAACCCTAACCCTAACCCTAACCCTAACCCTAACCCTAACCCTAACCTAACCCTAACCCTAACCCTAACCCTAACCCTAACCTAACCCTAACCCCTAACCCTAACCCTAACCCTAACCCTAACCCTAACCCTAACCCTAACCCTAACCCTAACCCTAACCCTAACCTAACCCTAACCCTAACCCTAACCCCTAACCCTAACCCTAACCCTAACCCTAACCCTAACCCTAACCCTAACCCTAACCCTAACCCTAACCCTAACCCTAACCCTAACCCTAACCCTAACCCTAACCCTAACCCTAACCCTAACCCTAACCCTAACCCTAACCCTAACCCTAACCCTAACCCTAACCCTAACCCTAACCCTAACCCTAACCCTAACCCTAACCCTAACCCTAACCTAACCCTAACCCTAACCCTAACCCTAACCCTAACCCTAACCCTAACCCTAACCCTAACCCTAACCCTAACCCTAACCCTAACCCTAACCCTAACCCTAACCCTAACCCTAACCCTAACCCTAACCCTAACCCTAACCCTACCCTAACCCTAACCCTAACCCTAACCCTAACCCTAACCCTAACCCTAACCCTAACCCTAACCCTAACCCTAACCCTAACCCTAACCCTAACCCTAACCCTAACCCTAACCCCTAACCCTAACCCCTAACCCTAACCCTAACCCTAACCCTAACCCTAACCCTAACCCTAACCCTAACCCTAACCCTAACCCTAACCCTAACCCTAACCCTAACCCTAACCCTAACCCTAACCCTAACCCTAACCCTAACCCTAACCCTAACCCTAACCCTAACCCTAACCCTAACCCTAACCCTAACCCTAACCCTAACCCTAACCCTAACCCTAACCCTAACCCTAACCCTAACCCTAACCCTAACCCTAACCCTAACCCTAACCCTAACCCTAACCCTAACCCTAACCCTAACCCTAACCCTAACCCTAACCCTAACCCTAACCCTAACCCTAACCCTAACCCTAACCCTAACCCTAACCCTAACCCTAACCCTAACCCTAACCCTAACCCTAACCCTAACCCTAACCCTAACCCTAACCCTAACCCTAACCCTAACCCTAACCCTAACCCTAACCCTAACCCTAACCCTAACCCTAACCCTAACCCTAACCCTAACCCTAACCCTAACCCTAACCCTAACCCTAACCCTAACCCTAACCCTAACCCTAACCCTAACCCTAACCCTAACCCTAACCCTAACCCTAACCCTAACCCTAACCCTAACCCTAACCCTAACCCTAACCCTAACCCTAACCCTAACCCTAACCCTAACCCTAACCCTAACCCTAACCCTAACCCTAACCCTAACCCTAACCCTAACCCTAACCCTAACCCTAACCCTAACCCTAACCCTAACCCTAACCCTAACCCTAACCCTAACCCTAACCCTAACCCTAACCCTAACCCTAACCCTAACCCTAACCCTAACCCTAACCCTAACCCTAACCCTAACCCTAACCCTAACCCTAACCCTAACCCTAACCCTAACCCTAACCCTAACCCTAACCCTAACCCTAACCCTAACCCTAACCCTAACCCTAACCCTAACCCTAACCCTAACCCTAACCCTAACCCTAACCCTAACCCTAACCCTAACCCTAACCCTAACCCTAACCCTAACCCTAACCCTAACCCTAACCCTAACCCTAACCCTAACCCTAACCCTAACCCTAACCCTAACCCTAACCCTAACCCTAACCCTAACCCTAACCCTAACCCTAACCCTAACCCTAACCCTAACCCTAACCCTAACCCTAACCCTAACCCTAACCCTAACCCTAACCCTAACCCTAACCCTAACCCTAACCCTAACCCTAACCCTAACCCTAACCCTAACCCTAACCCTAACCCTAACCCTAACCCTAACCCTAACCCTAACCCTAACCCTAACCCTAACCCTAACCCTAACCCTAACCCTAACCCTAACCCTAACCCTAACCCTAACCCTAACCCTAACCCTAACCCTAACCCTAACCCTAACCCTAACCCTAACCCTAACCCTAACCCTAACCCTAACCCTAACCCTAACCCTAACCCTAACCCTAACCCTAACCCTAACCCTAACCCTAACCCTAACCCTAACCCTAACCCTAACCCTAACCCTAACCCTAACCCTAACCCTAACCCTAACCCTAACCCTAACCCTAACCCTAACCCTAACCCTAACCCTAACCCTAACCCTAACCCTAACCCTAACCCTAACCCTAACCCTAACCCTAACCCTAACCCT
>NC_134275.1:12500-248790 GCF_031893055.1 Leptodactylus fuscus
AAGTGATGAGAAGCGGTAGATGAAGGACCTGTGAAGATGTCACTGTCATGTGACCAGTACATGAGGGGCGGAGCTCAAGAGATGAGAAGAGGTAGATGAAGGACCTGTGATGATGTCACCATCATGTGACTAGTAGATGAGGGCGGAGCTGAAGAGATTAGAAGAGGAGATGAGGTAGATGAAGGACCTGTGTGATGTCACTGTCATATGACCAGTACATAAAGGTGGAGCTCAAGTGATGAGAAGAGGTAGATGAAGGACCTATGTGATGTCACTGTCATATGACCAGTACATAAAGGTGGAGCTCAAGTGATGAGAAGAGGTAGATGAAGGACCTGTGATGATGTCACCGTAATGTGACCAATACATGAAGGGCGGAGCTCAAGAGATGAGAAGAGGTAGATGAAGGACCTGTGATGATGTCACCGTCACGTGACCAGTTCATGAGGGCGGAGCTCAAGAGAAGAGGTAGATGAAGGACCTGTGATGATGTCACCGTAATGTGACCAGTACATGAGTGCGGAGCTCAAGAGATGAGAAGAGGTAGATGAAGGACCTGTGATGATGTCACCATCATGTGACTAGTAGATGAGGGCGGAGCTGAAGAGATTAGAAGAGGAGATGAAGGACATCACTGTCATGTTACCAGTACATGAGGGGGGAGCTCAATAGATGAGAAGAGGTAGATGAAGGACCTGTGAAGATGTCACCTTCATGTGACCAGTACATGAGGGTGGAGCTCAAGAGAAGAGGTAGATGAAGGACCTGTGATGACATCACTGTCATGTGACCAGTACATGAGGGGCGGAGCTCAAGAGATGAGAAGAGGTAGATGAAGGACCTGTGAAGATGTCACCTTCATGTGACCAGTACATGAGGGTGGAGCTCAAGAGAAGAGGTAGATGAAGGACCTGTGAAGATGTCACCGTCATGTGACCAGTACATGAGGGCGGAGCTCAAGAGATGAGAAGAGGTAGATGAAGGACCTGTGAAGATGTCACCATCATGTGACTAGTACATAAAGGTGGAGCTCAAGTGATGAGAAGAGGTAGATGAAGGACCTGTGATGACATCACTGTCATGTGACCAGTACATGAGGGGCGGAGCTCAAGAGATGAGAAGAGGTAGATGAAGGACCTGTGAAGATGTCACCGTCATGTGACCAGTACATGAGGGCGGAGCTCAAGAGAAGAGGTAGATGAAGGACTTGTGATGACATCACTGTCATGTGACCAGTACATGAGGGGCGGAGCTCAAGAGATGAGAAGAGGTAGATGAAGGACCTGTGATGATGTCACCGTCATGTGACCAGTACATGAGGGTGGAGCTCAAGAGATGAGAAGAGGTAGATGAAGGACCTGTGAAGATGTCACCATCATGTGACTAGTACATAAAGGTGGAGCTCAAATGATGAGAAGAGGTAGATGAAGGACCTGTGATGACATCACTGTCATGTGACCAGTACATGAGGGGCGGAGCTCAAGAGAAGAGGTAGATGAAGGACCTGTGATTATGTCACCGTAATGTGACCAGTACATGAGTGCGGAGCTCAAGTGATGAGAAGAGGTAGATGAAGGACCTGTGATGACATCACTGTCATGTGACCAGTACATGAGGGGCGGAGCTCAAGAGATGAGAAGAGGTAGATGAAGGACCTGTGAAGATGTCACCGTCATGTGACCAGTACATGAGGGCGGAGCTCAAGAGAAGAGGTAGATGAAGGACTTGTGATGACATCACTGTCATGTGACTAGTACATGAGGGGCGGAGCTCAAGAGATGAGAAGAGGTAGATGAAGGACCTGTGATGATGTCACCGTCATGTGACCAGTACATGAGGGCGGAGCTCAAGAGATGAGAAGAGGTAGATGAAGGACCTGTGAAGATGTCACCATCATGTGACTAGTACATAAAGGTGTAGCTCAAATGATGAGAAGAGGTAGATGAAGGACCTGTGATGACATCACTGTCATGTGACCAGTACATGAGGGGCGGAGCTCAAGAGATGAGAAGAGGTAGATGAAGGACCTGTGAAGATGTCACCGTAATGTGACCAGTACATGAGTGCGGAGCTCAAGAGAAGAGGTAGATGAAGGACCTGTGAAGATGTCACCGTCATGTGACCAGTACATGAGGGCGGAGCTCAAGAGATGAGAAGAGGTAGATGAAGGACCTGTGAAGATGTCACCGTCATGTGACCAGTACATGAGGGCGGAGCTCAAGAGAAGAGGTAGATGAAGGACCTGTGATGACATCACTGTCATGTGACCAGTACATGAGGGCGGAGCTCAAGAGATGAGAAGAGGTAGATGAAGGACCTGTGAAGATGTCACCGTCATGTGACCAGTACATGAGGGCGGAGCTCAAGAGATGAGAAGAGGTAGATGAAGGACCTGTGAAGATGTCACCATCATGTGACTAGTACATAAAGGTGTAGCTCAAATGATGAGAAGAGGTAGATGAAGGACCTGTGATGACATCACTGTCATGTGACCAGTACATGAGGGGCGGAGCTCAAGAGAAGAGGTAGATGAAGGACCTGTGATGATGTCACCGTAATGTGACCAGTACATGAGTGCGGAGCTCAAGTGATGAGAAGAGGTAGATGAAGGACCTGTGATGACATCACTGTCATGTGACCAGTACATATGAGGGGCGGAGCTCAAGAGATGAGAAGAGGTAGATGAAGGACCTGTGATGATGTCACCGTCATGTGACCAGTACATGAGGGCGGAGCTCAAGAGAAGAGGTAGATGAAGGACCTGTGAAGATGTCACCGTCATGTGACCAGTACATGAGGGCGGAGCTCAAGAGAAGAGGTAGATGAAGGACCTGTGATGATGTCACCATCATGTGACTAGTACATAAAGGTGGAGCTCAAGTGATGAGAAGAGGTAGATGAAGGACCTGTGATGACATCACTGTCATGTGACCAGTACATGAGGGGCGGAGCTCAAGAGATGAGAAGAGGTAGATGAAGGACCTGTGAAGATGTCACCGTCATGTGACCAGTACATGAGGGCGGAGCTCAAGAGAAGAGGTAGATGAAGGACCTGTGATGATGTCACCATCATGTGACCAGTACATGAGGGGTGGAGTTTAAGAGATTAGAATAAGTAGATGAAGGACCTGTGATGATGTCACCATCATGTGACTAGTACATGAGGGGCGGAGCTGACGAGATTAGAAGAGGTAGATGAAGGACCTGTGTTGATGTCACTGTCATGTGACCAGTGCATGAGGGGCGGAGCCAGGGCCGCCATCAGGAATTTTGGGGCCCCATACAGCCTAAGTGTCTGGGCCCCCCCCCCTCCCCTGCCATTTTTGCTTTGCGCGCCGCGGGAAATTTAGCCCCACCCACTGTTATGTTGACTCCGCCCACTCATTAATTTTCCATTTGCCCGCACACTGTATAATCCTCTTACAGTCACCCGTAAATTATATGTCCCCCTCCGTCTCTCCCCCAGCTTCATATACACCCTTCATCTGCCCCCAGATTCATGTCCCCTCCATCTCTGCCCCCAGATTCATGTCCCCTCCATCTCTGCCCCCAGATTCATGTCCCCTCCATCTCTGCCCCCAGATTCATGTCCCCTCCATCTCTGCCCCAGATTCATGTCCCCTCCATCTCTGCCCCCAGATTCATGTCCCCTCCATCTCTGCCCCCAGATTCATGTCCCCTCCATCTCTGCCCCCAGATTCATGTCCCCACATTTCTGCCCACAGATTCATGTCCCTCCATCTCTGCCCCCAGATTCATGTCCCCCCATATCCATACCTCCCAACTTTTGAAGAACTAAAATAGGGACAAAATGTGTGGCGCGCTTAGCGCGCCGCAGCAATTTTAGCCACGCCCACTTTTGTGTTGACTCCGCCCACTCCTTAATTTTTCATGTGCCCGCACACAGTATAATCCTCCTACAGTCACCCGTAAATTATATGTCCCCCCTCTATCTCTCCCCCAGTTTCATATACACCCTTCATCTGCCCCCAGTTTCATGTCCCCCTTCCATCTCTGCCCCTAGATTCATGTCCCCACATCTCTGCCCCCAGTTTCATGTCCCCTCCATCTCTGCCCCCAGATTCATGTCCCCCCAGATTCATGTCCCCCCTCCATCTCTGCCCCCAGTTTCATGTCCCCTCCTTCTCTGCCCCCAGATTCATGTCCCCCCAGATTCATGTCCCCCCTCCATCTCTGCCCCCAGATTCATGTCCCTCCATCTCTGCCCCCAGATTCATGTCCTCTCCATCTCTGCCCCCAGATTCATGTCCCCACAGTGTCATGCCATCCCCTCCTTCATCTGCCCCAGTGTCATTCCGTCCTCTCTTTCATCTGCCCCCAGATTCATGTCCCCACAGTGTCATGCCGTCCTCTCTTTCATCTGCCCCCAGATTCACGTTCCACCTCCACATTAAACTTACCTTCTCCTCCGCTCCCTTGCCGCTCTCTGCGCGTCTCTCTCGCTGACACATGCGGCTGAAGGAAGGAGCTGACACGGGTCAGCTCCACGCTTCGCCGCTGGGTGTCTCTCTCGCTGACACATATGCGGCTGAAGCGAGGAGCTGACCTGTGTCAGCTCCTCGCTTCGCCGCTGCCGCCTCTCTCGCTGACACTGACATGTATGCGGCTGAAGCGAGGAGCTGACCTGTGTCAGCTCCTCACGTCGCCGCTGCCGCCTCTCTCGCCGACACATATGCGGCTGAGCCGGGTTCCGGCTCAGCCTCATATGTGTCACCGAGAGAGGCGGCAGCGGCGAAGTGAGGAGCTGACACAGGTCAGCTCCTCGCTTCAGCCGCGTTATGTGCTCAACTCAGATCTGCGTCCTCTGGACGCAGATCTGAGTTGAAACAGGACATATAATGACTGCTGCCGGCGCCAGGGGGCCCGGGCCCCCCCCCATTTTAAAATTTGGCCGGGCCCCTGACGCCAGTAGCAGTAGTACTGGCCTATCGGCGGCCCTGGGCGGAGCTGAAGAGCTTAGACGAGGTAGATGAAGGCGGAGGCCACCTCAGGTTCCAATCCAAAAAACGGGGAGTCACGACTAAAAGCTTGTGCACTGCATCGGTATCCAGCCACGCTCTCTGCTCTGGATTGGTCCCAAATGAATGGGCCTAGTCCGGAGGAGGGAGTGTCTTCAGGCCGAATCGCGATGCACAAGCCAGCTCCAGGAAAAAGCTCCTGAGCGGCTCCCATTGATTTCAATGGGAGACGTCTTTTTGGTCAGGATTTTGAGGCAAATACGGCCTCAAAATCCTGACCAAAAAACTCTGTGTGAACTTTACACAGCATCCCACAGCAAAAAAGCGCTGCAGGAAAATCTCTGGCGGCAACGCATCAGTTTTCCCCCAGCGCTTTTTGCAGAAATTCCGCAGAGCTTTCCTCTGAGGACTTTCTGCTTCCTTTATACCTATAGGGACACTACAGGTGATTCTGTAGGTATAAGTGACATACTGCGATTTCCAAAACCACAACAGTTTTGGAAATTGCAGTATGTCCACTGTGTGTATTTCTCTGCAATGAGTGGATGGGATTGCACACACTATATACCTACACACTGATAGATATACACTCATATATACTATATAATAACATATATACATTTATATAAATTCACTCACACATACAGGTATTGTATACATACCTGTATACAATCATACAGTACTCACACAGTATACAAGTCACATATTTTAACCCTTAAGTACTATCATTGTGTCTATCATAATGCTATGTTTATCGTAGTGGTGTATGATAGATACCATGACAGGACAAGGCTCCTATCTATACTGCTGGTTAATGTGGATGTAAGACTTTTCCTAAATACACTGCTTCAGCAAAACTGCTTTGTGTGTCCACTATCTTACTTTATTCAATTAATTGTTGACACAGCCCTTGACTTATCTGCTCAAAAGTCAAGTGATGTATCTGCCTGCTGCCGGGGGGGAGGGGCTAAGTGCAGGGAGCGAGCCTGTGTTTCTAGCTATTCCTGTGTCTGCACCACATGACCTAGCTTCCTGCTCTCAGAGGAGAGGAGCTGCTTTCATTTCTTCTGTTCTCCCAGTTATCAGGCTAGCTAATTCAATTGTGTTCATTATGGCAGAGACAGGCAGTGTCTGTATGTAACACAGAATGGAGTTGCTGCTGCCTGTACTTCATAGTCCAATATGGGTGGGCGGAGCTACACTCTAATTTGGGGGCGGAGCTAAACAGCAGGTTGCATGTGAAACCCCGCCCACCAAATGATGCAAGAAACCAAGAAGAAAAGATTTTACAGCAGTGAAGGCTGGTGAGTATGTGACGTGGGAATACCCCTTTAAGGGTTAAACAAATATAAACATACACATATTAATTATTACATTAACCAAAAAAAAAAAAGAATATACTTACATTTATGAAGAAGGAAGTGCAGCACGGCCATAGACTGCTCCTGTCCCCACACTGTACGATGTGGGATAAGCGATGACTCACTGCTGGGAGGGGGAATTCCGGGCTGCACAGGGTGTCCTCAGTCCTCCTGATGTATACTTTCCCTGCATTAATAGGGAAAGTATACCACGGGCAGGAGGCCCCTGTGTAAGTGTCGGGGCCCTGGGAAACTGTCGGCAGCCGGCCATCTTTAATCATTACAGTGCTGCTGGCAGCCCGGGGCCCTGAGGTTACAGATCCGGCCCCGGACCACTATCAGTCCTCGTTTTCTCAATGCAAATGCATTGGCCAGGGGCCCAAACAGTCCCCTGACATCCCGATCGGGCCCCTGGTCAATGCATCTGCATTGGGAAAACGAGGACTGATGGTGAAGGCTCGGGGGATTCCCTGGTTCCCCGGCGGGCCAGTCCGACCCTGGTTCAGAGTATCAGTGACAGTGTCTCGCACCCAGCGCTGTGTCTGTGGCCGGCCAGTCCAGAGTGCCAGTGACTGTGTCCTGCATCCCATGCAATGTTGGTCCATGTCCAGGGTGTCTGTCTGCGTCTCACACCCCACAAAGTGTCTGTGACTGTGTCCTGCACCCTGCGCAGTATCTGTGACCACATCCCACACCCCGTGCAGTGTCTGCAACTAAGTCCAGTCCAGAGTTTCTGTGACCATGTCCCACACTCTGCAGTGTCTGAGAAGTCCAGGCCAGAGCGTCTGTGACCACAACCTGACAATCACGCAGTGCTTGCGACCAGTCTAGAGTATCTGTGACTCTGTTCTGCATCCCATGCAATGTTGGTCCAAGTCAATTCCAGAGTGTCTGTGATTGTGTCCTGCACCCTGTGCAGTGTCTGTCACCACATCCCTTTGTGTCCAGTGTCTGTCACCACATCCCACACCTCGTGCAGCGTCAGTGACCACGTATAATCCTGAGTGTCTGTGACTGCATCCCACTATATGTTCTGTGTCCTACAGCCCGCACAGTGTCTGCGACCAACTCCAATCTAGAGATTCTGTGACACTGTCCCACACGCTGTGCAGTTTCTGTCACCACATCCCACACCTCATTGTCTGTGAGTAACCCTCCTACATTGACCAGGCCCACTTCCATGTTGTTTTAAATTTTTGTCATGAGTAATATAAAATATGAAGTTTTGGCAAATGAGATGATACACAAACAATTTAGGGTACATTTTATATAACTAAACCGTAGCTAACAGGTAGTTGTGTGTGGCCTATTATCTGTATAGATTCTGTCATCCCACTATATGTCCTCATAGCTTGTCACCCTCTTATTCCAGCGAGAAGATTGTGCTGATTGGTAAATAGCAGGAGACAAAACAGAGAACCAAGAGGAGTATGACCCGCCTCTCGCCACCCAATTCAGCTCTGCTGCTCCTGTAGGTGTATGATGTATGTATAGTGGTGTCTCCAGGGTGTACTACTCGCTTGTATCTCCAATCCCTCCCCTTGTTCTTATTTTTGCTCCCCACAAATCTCCTTCTGCTGCTTATGTCGGTGGATTATGTATGACTGAGGTGTGTATGGAGGAGTTTGGCAGAGCCTCAGGTTACTAAAGGTTTTAATGTCCATTTCTCCACAAACAGTCCTGAAAACCGCCTCTTGGTTCAAACTGGTATAAAGACTCCTATGGGTTATTGTGTTAATTAGTCTCAGCATTGACCATGAAAGTAGGTTCCTTGCATGTCTACAATTCTTTGAACAATGGGTATATATGGCTCCGTTCCCAAGGAGTAACGCGCCGCTCATTCTGACGCGTAAAAACGTGTCAGAGTGAGGCGTTTCAATGGGTGCCAGCTCACGCACGCTACCTATTGAAATCAATGGGAGACTTTTTTTTAATTTATTTTTTTTTTTTTATATACCTATTGCTTTCAATGTGATACGCGCATAAGCCGGCACCCATTGAAGTCAATGGGATCTGTTTTGAAGCGCCTCACTCTGACACGTGTTTACGCGTCAGAATGAGCGGTGTGTTACTCCATGGGAACGGAGCCTATCAGTACATGAAATATAAAGGGGCTACCCATCCAGTGATCTATTGCATCATTTGTAACCACAGCTAAGTATTATTTTTCATTTATTAAACACTTATTTTCTGTCCTGGTGTGATTACAGTCATTCTTTCACCATCTTTGAGTTAACCTGTTTAAAAAAAAAAAAAAAATTACCTACACTTGCATTCATATATAAACTGTACAGTCTCTAAGGGTATATACACTGAACAGTATAATCCAGTAATCATATATACTCTATAGCAGGTGTAGGGAACCTTCGGCTCTCCAGCTGTTGTAAAACTACAACTCCCAGCATGCATACTTACACTGCTGCTCTTGGAGCTCCCAAGGAAGTGAAGGGAGCATGTTGGGACACAGACACAGGATCACCCACTGACTCAGGTGAATTACCCGTGACATCCCCCAACACTGCCAGTACACAGACACAAGCCAGAAAGCCCTCCCCCGACTCCTCACACCTCTCAGTAGAGTCCCTCACAGAGATTGTATCCCGGCTGGAGAGAGATTTTACTATCTATAAACACAATTATAACAGAAACTGTAATGTCAACGAACTGTCCAGCACAAATGGCGACACAAAAGCCATCCACAAACTTATCCAGGAAAACACAAATCTGAGAAAAGAGATAGCAGCCTGCCAGCAAGAGAATGTCAAGCTGTGGGATAAAATGACGCAGTGCCTACAAGAAATCACAGAACTAAAGGAAGAGTTATCAGGCCTGAAACTACAGACACAAGAGATAAGATCTAAGGAAGAGGGGGAGGAAAACACAACAGTCTCTGATCAACGTATCAATAAGCCAGAAATGCCTCAAACATCACAAGAAAGTCCAGAACTGCCCATCACCCCAGACATAGAGCCAGAGAGAACCCAAACAACGAAAACTATAACAAAAACCTCAAACCCAGATATAGTCCTGATCATAGACTCCAATGGCAAGTACATTAATACAAGAAAGCTCTTCCCACGGCAAAGAGTCAAGAAAATCCACAGCCCAACCATTGAAAAAGCCAACATTGTCATTTGCAAGCCTTTCTTCACTACCCCGAAACACATTGTCATACACACAGGCACAGAAGATCTCTCTGACCAGCCCCAACAGACAGCGGGCCAACTGGTCCAACTAGCAGAGAAAGCAAAGCAACAGTTCCCAGACAGTAGCATCATCCTGTCATCTCTGCTCCCACGAGAAGACATCTCTGAAGCTACCATCATGGGGATCAACAAAGAGCTGGCGACCAGAATCAGACAAACACCAGGCATCACCCTGGCACAACACCCCTCCATAGATAAGCGTCACCTATATGATGACAAACACCTCAATAAACATGGCGTCAGCCTCCTAGCGAAGGAATTCAAAGACTTAGTGCTCAACAGAGCCCCCGGGCCTAGACAACAAACAAAACAAAGAGTCATGGAAATAATACCCGACAACCGCCAATATCCAAGACAGAACCCCCCAAAGATGCCACCTATCAAGAAAAAGCCAACCAGAGCACCGACATAGAGACAATAAAGAGAATAGAGCATGCGGTCACTACAATGGCCACAACAGCAATGCACATAAACCAATACCTGGCCACACTGCAACCAACCAATAACCCAGCCCGTCCTCTGCAGGACAGCTCATTACAAGGTTTACCCACTGAAGATGAAATCACTAACTATCAGTAGTTGGAACATACAAGGGCTGAACGCCTCAGCCTTTGGATCTAAATCAAAAGATCCAGACTTCATAGACAGACTAAAAAACATAGACATTCAAATCCTCCTAGAGACATGGACCCGGGCAGATGACGAGTCCCTAACACCCATGGGCTACAAGGAATTCTCAGTGCCCGCCCAGAAAAATAAGACCACCAAACATGGCCGCCACTCAGGAGGCATACTAATATGGTACAAGGAGGAGCTCAAAGAACACGTAAAAGCTACCAAACGTGGAACCAATCACATATGGATAAAAATAAGCAGCTCCATCCTCAGCGGCCAGCAGGACATCTATCTCTGTGCAGTATATATGCCCCCACCAGGGTCCCCCTACCACCACCCCGACACTTACGAGGTCCTACAAAGGGAAGCTGTCCACTTCCAACCCAAAGGCAGAGTACTAATATGCGGAGACCTGAATGCAAGGACAGGCACAGAGTTAGACTACCTGCCTCCTGACGACAACCCACATACGCACGGTAGTGAGATCCACCACCCAGAACCCACACAGACAAGAAGAAACAGCCAAGACAGAATTGTCAACAAGAGTGGGAGACAACTGCTGAACATGTGCCGAAGCCTAGGACTGTACATAATAAACGGACGTACCACAGGCGATCCCAGAGGACGATTCACACTAAACTCTCAAGTGGGCAACAGCGTGGTGGACTATGCCATTACAGACGCAGACCTGTCAGACATTGAAGACTTCACAATCGCACCTGACTCCCATCTATCAGACCACAACCAGATCCTACTATACATGAGAACCAGGAACAAAACACCCATACATGAGCCCCAACAGTCCGGCCTCTACAACCTACCAAGACATTTCAAATGGGCCAACCACCAGGCCATAGAATATAGCAACGCAACCAACCGACCCGAAATCAAGACACTGCTCACAAACTTCCATACAAACAACTATCAGCCAGACCAACAGGGAGTCACCAGAGCTGTGAAGGATCTCAAGTACATCCTACAGACCACAGCAGAACTAGCAGGCCTGAAACGAACCAAACCCATAAGACAAACCAACAAACAGTCCCACAAATGGTTCGACAGCGACTGCAAAGCACTACGCCATACCCTAAGAACAGCCTCCAACCAAAAACACAGGGACCCCAACAACAAGGAGGTGAGGGAAGCCTACAGCAATCTATGCAAGCAATACAAGGGCACCCTCAGAGAGAAGAAACAGAGATACCTCTCCCACAAAATTGAGCAACTAGAGGACTCCCTCCAGGACAGCTCATTCTGGGAGACCTGGCACCACATGGGCACAAAGCCCAAGAAAAACTCTCTCCACATCCAAAATGGCAATATCTGGCTCAACTACTTCAGAGGTCTCTACAAAAACATCCCAGAAGAAGAACTAACTCCAGAACAGCAACAGATAATCACCAAACTGAGGGACATGGAGAAAGTCATCAAAGACTTCCAGAACCCTCTGGACTCGCCAATCACCATAAAAGATATACAGGAAAGAATTGCCGTGCTGAAAGGCAAAAAGGCCAGTGGCCCTGACGGCATCCTACCAGAGATGATCAAATACAGCCCTCCAGCAATACACGCGGCACTGGCAAAGCTATTCACCCTCGTGCTCAATGCTGGACACTTCCCCAAAGACTGGAACAAAGGGCTCATAACCCCCATCTACAAGAATGGGGACCAATATGACCCCAACAACTACAGAGGGATCTGCGTCAGCAGCACGCTAGGGAAACTGTTCAACAGCATCATCAATAACAGAATCCTCACCTTCCTCACACAACACGGGGTCCTCAGCAAGAGCCAAGCAGGGTTCATGCCAAACCACCGCACCACAGACCATATCTACACCCTGCACAGCCTCATCAAGACGCACGCCCACAACACCAGAAGAGGCAAGATATTCGCCTGCTTCGTGGACTTTAAGAAGGCGTTTGATTCAGTATGGCACCCAGGCCTACTTCTAAAACTCCTAGAGAGTGGAATAGGAGGAAGAACGTACGACGTCATCAAGAGCTCCTACACCAGAAACCAGTGCAGTGTGAAGGTGAATGGGAAAAGGACAGCATACTTCCAACAGGCCCGAGGGGTCAGACAAGGCTGTAGCCTGAGCCCAACGCTCTTCAACATCTATATCAATGAACTGGCTACAGCCCTGGAGGCCTCACCTACCCCAGGCCTCACCCTGAACAATCGAGAGGTGAAGTTCCTGCTATACGCTGATGACCTCCTACTCCTGGCCCCCACCGAGAAAGACCTCCAAGAAAGCCTGTCAGTGCTGGAAAAATTCAGCACCACATGGGCCCTACCCATCAACCAGAAGAAGACCAAAATCATGGTATTTCAGAAGAAGGGCCACAATAAAGCCTCCACCACCCCACAATTCACACTGAACGGCTCCACACTGGAGATAACCAACAGCTACACCTACCTGGGGCTGGAGCTCAGCCAATCAGGAAGCTTCAAAGCAGCAATAGAAACCCTGAAAGCAAAAGCCTGCAGAACCTTCTACGCCATCAGAAGACAACTGTACCACCTCAAACCACCGGTGAGGGTCTGGATGAAGATATTTGACGCTGTCATCTCCCCGATCCTTCTCTATGGCAGTGAGGTTTGGGGCCCAGCCACCTACCCAGACCAGTCAAGGTGGGATTCCAGCCCAACAGAGAACTTCCACCTGGAGTTCTGCAAATACCTGCTACATGTCCATCGCAACACCACCAACATAGCCTGCAGGGCAGAGCTAGGCAGACTCCCCCTATGGCTCACCATACAGAAGAGGGCGCTAGCTTTCCAGGCACACATCCAGGGGAGCAAGCCTGACTCCTACCACCACCAAGCATGGCTAAGCCACCTGAGCAAACCAGACATTCAACAACCAAACAGCAGCCAACCACCAAACCAAAAACTCCAACAGATGATAACCAAGGCCGAAATAAAGGCGACCACAGAGGCAAACAGAGAGCGGTACATTGAAGAATGGAGAAACGAAATAAATAACTCCAAGAAACTCACCGTGTACCAATCCCTACAAAGGGACTACACCATGGCCACCTACCTGGAGAGAATACGCCACCCCAAGCACAGACAGACCCTGAGCCGGTACAGACTGAGCGCCCACAACCTAGAGATAGAGACGGGGCAATACAGACAGACGTACAAGCCACGGGAGAAGAGACTGTGCCAGCACTGTGACCAGGGGGCCCTAGAAGACGAGACCCACTTCCTGCTACACTGCACCAAATACTCAGCTATGAGGGCCGTCTACTACCAAAGACTCTCTGCCCACATCCCAGACTTCATATCTGCAGACGAGAAGAGGAAACTCTACATCCTACTGGGAGAAGAAGAGGCCACTGTGGAGATCGCTGCCCAATACGTGTCCAGCTGTCACCAAACCAGAGGAAGATGAGACTCCATGGACTGTTATATTTATCCCAAAACACCCACCCCCACCCCCACCTCCCCATATAGCAGTCACCAACGAAGAGGAAGATGAGACTCCATGGACTGTTATAACCGAACCACCCCCCCCATACCCACCACCCACCCAACCCAACTCCCCCCCCCCACCCACCCACTTTACTAGCTTTGGCAATGCCAAATACCTATTCGGACGTGCCAATAAAGCATTTTTTGATTTGATTTGATTTGGGTGTCTTAGCTTTGGTCTTGGCTGGAGATTTCCAGATATAGCACTTATCCCCTCATTTGCTTATAAATAAAAATGATTTACATGAAAATGTGTCTGAATACCAGGGGTGTAGTGAAAACTGTAGAATCCCCTCTACAAGATGCTGGGATTAGGTTTATAACCAATTTTCTAATGACCGACTCCCTTTAAAACAAATCTTAAAAATCTTAAATCTTAATAAATCTTTATGTTATAAATATAACGTTTTGCATCTGCAGCGTTTATCTAGAAGAACTGATATCCAAGTATTATATTATAGATGTGTGGCAGATTGTTCACAATATGTGACCTGGTATATTAAATGCTAAAAATAGGACCTTTCACTAGAATTACAGACAACTGCTTGTTATATATAAACATATACACGTCCCTGTTCCCATTCACCTCTTACATGTGTGGGAAGCAATCTGCTCTCCCAGCTGCGACTGAATAAAAAATTTTCTTCTCCATTATGGATTCAGGACAATGTTAAATAATGTGAAAACCAGGTTAGCAGAACGTGGAGGTATAGTTTAATATTCTCCTTTCTCCCAATCTCATGTCTTCCACAGGCTACAGTTGATATATTAAGTTTATTGTACACATTTTTATAAGAGACTTTTGCGTTATCTCTTATGTTGTGTGCAGGAAAACGAACAAATGTGATTTTCTATGTTTACAGCTCCATCTGTTCCATAGTGTGGACATTGATATTTGCTGTTTTCAATGAGTGAGGGGTATGTGGAAGTTTCTCACTTGTTTAGCTGAGGGGCGCAAATAAAATAAATATTTGTAATCCATCGTTATAGTCAGGAATACATTGGATGAACATTGTTGAACATGGCACCTACTGGTAGCTGAGGTTTGTCTCCATAAGTAAACCTATACCTTTTACTAATATCTCCACAGCAATGATAACCCTATTGTGCCGAGGGAAATATTTCTGGACTGTAATGGTAAATATATATATATATATATATATATATATATATATATATATATATAGTATTATACTGTATAATTATTGGCATTAAGTGGTAAAGACATTCTGGTTTCTCTGCGTCTTGACAACCTTGTCATTTCATGTACGGTATCCGTAAATATCTGCAGTATTTATTGAAGGCTAAGCTTTTGTTATACATTCGATGCATTAGTATAACTTTTTTTTACATTCCATTCAGTATTCTGATGTTCAGCCTAATGTTGTCAGATTCAGGGCTCTTGTTAGGGAGTCTGGATGCACTGGACATCACAATCCTGCTATGGTGGAGTGGAGGTGACTGATATAGGAGATTGCACTTTTAGGAGCCCTCTAGATGCTGCAGTTGCATTTGTCCTGGTCATGTGATGGACACACAGACAGAGATGTAATAATTATATTACTATGATGCGGCTTACCAGACTTTTACATGTTCAGTGATCAGGTAGGTGGGTGGTCATCTCATGTGTATGATATCATGTGCTTATTTATTGTTCCTCTCATTGGTCAGTTATGGTCATCCTATAGGCGAGGTAGCTCCCCTAGGAAGAAGCCTGTAAGACGAAACATATATTGGGGCCTGAATCCATTGTTTTTTGTTCTGCAATTATTTGTCTGGTGTGTTTTTGTTTTTTTTACTTACCGTATATGATATTGCGTTTTAATATCTAATAAACGTTTTCTACAATCTTTTGTATATGTTTATAACATTTCTATATGTAGGGTATATTCGAGTATTATTGATATATACATACAGACCTAATTTTGATCTGATCCTGTGCCTTGTCTCTTTGATGGGTAATACTGCTTATTTTATGGTCTTGCTTTTTAGTAACCTATTTAATACAGATGTTAAGATTTTCCATGTTTGTCCCTGTGCATTGTTCTTTGGGCTCTTTGATCATCCAATCACTGGGCCAGGTTTATATTCCTTGGAAGTAAACCGATGAAAGCTTCAATTCAGTGACTACGGCTGCAATGTAAGAGGGTAAGAACCAAGATTTACTAGTAGTTAGACCATGTAAATGTGAGCAGTCTGAAAATTCACCAGATTTATCACAGTGCCTGCTGCTGGTTGTTAAATCTGGCATTTCTTTAGACTGTCTAGCCTAAGTTTATACCACATCTTAAACCAGAATTTTATCACACTGTATTGGCACAGTTAAACCACACCCCTTTCCCTAAGAAGCCCCTCCCACATGTCTAGCAAGTTTGAATTTGAGCTCAAATGAGATGCACCACATTTACAACAGTTGGATCTAGAAGTAGCCACAATAGTAACTCTGGACCTGGGTTTTGCAATATGAATAAATTGACAACTGGGTGTCACTCCTCGGTGCTGTGCCCCTAGACTAACAAACTGCCCAGCTGTGCTGTACCAAATTATGTAGTGAGACCCCTATTTGTCAAGGGCAACAGTAACACCCAGTTGTCAAGTCAAAACTAAAAGTAATGACAATGTAGCAGCACGTGAGGGCATTATGAGGAAAGGTGCTCCCAAATTATTTCATGGAGAATAACATCGTTTTTTACTAAGACAGGTAAGCCAACAGGTCCAAAAGTGTTCCAGGCTAAAATATTGACAATCTACACTACAGATAGGTCAGTGATATAAGATTTATAGGGGCTGACACCCAACAAGCCCCCATTTGCTGTTCTCAGCAGCTAATACATAGAGAATGGAGCAGGAAGCAGGCAGCTCTGTTCTCGATGTAATGGCAGATCTTGCATTGAAGTGAATAGGAGCTGATCTGTACCAGTACCTGTTCTGAGAACTAGACGCCGGCAGCAGTCATTTTATGTCCTGTTTGTTTCAACTCAGATCTGCATCCAGATCTGAGTTGAACACATATGTGGCTGAAGCAAGGAGCTGACACAGGTCAGCTCCTCGCTTCACCGCTGCGCGCCTCTCTCGCTGACACATATGCGGCTGAAGCGAGGAGCTGATCTGTGTCAGCTCCTCGCTTCGCCGCTGCGGCCTCTCTCGCTGACACATATGCGGCTGGCTCAGCCGCATATGTGTCAGCGAGAGAGGGGTGGCAGCGGCGAAGCGAGGAGCTGACACAGGTAAGCTCGCTTCAGCCGCTGAAGCGAGGAGCTGACCTGTGTCAGCTCCTCACTTCGCCGCTGCCGCCGGCTACCCAGCAGTGTAGACGCGATGTGATGACGTCACATCGCGTCTACAACTGTGCGCCAGTAAGAGAGAGAGGCGCGCAGAGAGCAGCGGGGGAACAAGGAAAAGGTAAGTGTAATGTGGATTATGTGAAACTGGGGGCAGATGAAGGAGAGGACGGCATGACACTGGGGGCAGAGATGGAGGGACATGAATCTGAGGGCAGAGATGGAGGGGACATGAATCTGGGGGCAGAGATGGAGGGGACATGAATCTGGGGCAGAGATGGAGGGGACATGAATCTGGGGGCAGAGATGTGGAGACATGAATCTGGGGGCAGAGATGGAGGGACATGAATCTGGGGGCAGAGATGGAGGGGACATGAATCTGGGGGCAGAGATGGAGGGACATGAATCTGGGGGCAGAGATGGAGGGGACATGAATCTGGGGGCAGAGATGGAGGGACATGAATCTGGGGGCAGAGATGGAGGGGACATGGATCTGGGGGCAGAGATGGAGGGGACATGAATCTGGGGGCAGAGATGGAGGGACATGAATCTGGGGGCAGAGATGGGGGGACATGAATCTGGGGGCAGAGATGTGGGGACATGAATCTGTGGGCAGAAATGGAGGGGACATGAATCTGGGGGCAGAGATGGAGGGGACATGAATCTGGGGGCAGATGAAGGGTGTATATGAAGCTGGGGGAGAGACGGAGGGGGGACATATAATTTACGGGTGACTGTAGGAGGATTATACAGTGTGCGGACACATGAAAAATTAATGAGTGGGCGGAGTCAACATAACAGTTAGTAGGGCTAAATTTCCCACGGCGCGCCGCACATTTTATCCCTCTTTTGGTTCTTCAAAAGTTGGGAGGTATGGGTACAGGGGGCAATGGAAAGATGTTAGAGGGTGGACGGGGGGGGGGCATTGTTGGGACATCGGGTGTGCGGCACTGTGGAGAGGGAACTGGGGCAATAATATATAATATATAAGTTTTTAGCTGGAGAATAATAATGATGTAGGCCGCTATGTTACTAGCATAGCAGCCTGTTTGGGGGTGGGACTTTCACTTTAAAGGAGTATTCACGTTGCGTTTTTGGCCTCCCTTGCCGGGATGCATTGGTAACCAGTCACAATCAGCTCCCCACTTATCCCTGCACGGAGAACTGCAGGCCCCCCTTTTTTTTTAATGGCCAGTTCTTCGTGCAGGGATAAGTTGACAGCTGATTCTGACTGGTTACCAACATATCCCGGCAAGGGAGGCCAAAAACGCAATGTGAATAAACCCTGAGGATTTATTAGGAGGGCTGTTATAGATGGTGTTGGCTGTCTATAGGCGCTGTCACACGGAGCAGATTTTACCTGCAAATAGAATCTGATTAAGCCTTGTAATGCTGCTAAATAAAGGGAAATGTAATACAGAATTGGTGTGTCGCAAAATAAGGTCGTTTTAAAATGGCGGGGGGGGGGGGCAGACACTTAGGCTGTATGGGGCCCCAAAATTCCTGATGGCGGCCCTGGTGGTGGATCTTGCATTGAAGTGAATAGGAGCTGATCTGTACCAGTACCTGTTCTGAGAACTACACAGAGCTGTCTGCTTCCTTCTCCATTTTCTGTGTATCAGTCCAGTGTCAGACCCTCACAGATCTGATATCAATGACCTTCGCATAGGTCACCAATATTTTTAGCCAGGAAGCCCCTTTAAGCCCCTTTAAGGCGACACTGCCATGGCATGTTTAAGCCAGAAGGAATCCTTACTCATTACGCCTCTTAGAGATGGTGTTTATTAAAGCAGACTACATGACCAATTCCTCTTAAGAAAAGTGTCAAATAATAAATATAGTATGTATATTATTATATTGTGGGGATTGTACAAGTAATCATTATTACATTATTGTGTCTTAAGTGTAGCACAGAAAATGTTCCAGTCTAATCCCATTTCAATACATGACAATTTGACTATGGTCAGACTTGAGCCAAGTATCCCACTCCTCCATATGAGGGGGGGGGGGTCTAGTGAGCTGGACTACTCAGACTTACTGGTTGTCGATCCGTTTCCCAGACCTCAGTGAGTGTAACATTAGGGCTGATGAGAGATCTTGGAGTTAACTCAAGTCGTGCATGTGTAGGCTTTAGATAAAAGCACCTCATGTAACACTTATTTTGTTTTTCCCCCATATAGAAGCCAATATGAACAACTGTAATCTTTGAGTCATTGTATTCTCTTTATTTTCCACTAAATAATAAGATAAATTGAAGGTTAGGCTCGCACCGTGCCTTTCAGCGAACCTGACTGTGAAGAACAAAAGCATTAACATAATTACTAAGAGCTGTATTTATTCATACACAGTGTAATATCCTGACACTACAATGTGAGCGGCTTATTATTTTCTAGGCAACTTGTTAAAACATTCATGTTAATGGCCTTCTTTATGTTTGACTTACCGTGTTGGTACAGAAGCGAACGGGGAAAAAATGGCTTTTCAAAGAAAAACTAGAAATGTACTATTTTTTTATATATATATTAACACCTACAGTTAGGATACGTTCAGCAATCTAAGTATTACTATCCATACAACCCCCTCAGAGCAATCCTTTTGTGGTACATAAGAAATGGGTATTATCATCAATGCTGTTATTTCATGTGAAAACTGATTGTTTCAGACATAAAAGCTGCAATAAGAATATGGGCATATATGCAGAATGCTTTGTATGTTACATTGACAGGGGGCTGGGTACAAATGGGGCTCATATATCAGCCTTTCTACGCTATAATAGGCAACACAGCATCAGAAAGTATGTATTTTAGTTACTAGGTGGTAACTACCAAGGTAACAGCGATAGTTGCTACCACAGGGCCCGGGACATTAGGGTTGGGTTTTTTTGTTTATTTTTCTTTGTGGGGTTGTTGTTTTTTTTTTTGTTTTTTTTAATGGGCCCTATTTTTTTACCGAGCCTTGCAAAGTGGCTGCAATCAGGAACAGGCAACTGTAAGTGAGGCCACGGGCCCGTAAACACTATCATTATACTCTGGGGTCTTTTCAGTCCCCAGAATATAATGATTGGAGGCCCAGGGAAGGTGAGAAACATTTTAAAACACTGTTACTCACCCCTCCTGCCCTCCAGCAGGCTTCGGGCCTGTTTGGTGACATCACATGGCCTAGGCCAGCGTCATTATGTACCGCAACGCCAGCCTGAGTCAGGTAATGTCTAGTCTAACATTGAAGAGATCTGCGGTGACTGCGCCAGAGCACAGGAGAGATAAGTAACTGGGTTTTTTATGTTTGTATCATACCCTGAGTTTACGATTATTACACTATGGCGTCTGAAAAGACCCCAGAGTATAAGAATTGTTCTTGGGTGTCCAGAATGCTGTGTGCCACTATGGGGCATAATAGTGTGTGTATGAATGCAGTTTGTGCAGGCCCCCCCCCCCCCCCATGTCAAATGTTCACCTTGGGGCCCCACCCTTTCTAGTTACACCACTGTTTATATCCTATTTATAATACCCTTACACCGGTTACCTGAACTAAAAGAATGGAGAACATCTACAACAGACCCATGGGCCATTGTAATAGGAAATGTAAAGGAAACACGTAGGGTCCATTCACACTGAGTTTTTTTGACACAATCCATGTGGAAAAAAGCCTCCCATTGACTTCAATGGGTTGCTTTTTTCCGTAGGTTCCATTGAAGTCAATGGGAGGCTTTTTTTTCCACGTGGATTCTGATGCGGATTCAGCGTCAAAATCTGCGGCAAAAAACTCTGTGAATGTACCCTTACACTTCCCCCGTTTGCTCAATTCACTCCTCACAATGTTGCGCCTTTAAGTTATTTCTAAACAGGAGAATGTGTTAAAGAATCCTTTATTAGTCTGGAACACTGGCTCATGATGTATGTTTTGACGTTAAACTTCTTTTCATGTTAACAACTCGTGTCAGATTGGAAAAAAAATATATAAAGAAATCTGTAATAAAATACAACTACACAGTAATACAACACAGGCAGAATCCTAAGGAGTCTGTCAGCAGTAAATTGAAAAAATTTTTGAGAGAAGTCCTCATTAGTTGATACCTTTTTTAATGGCTAACTTAAAAAAAAATGTGATGACCTATCGAGTTTTCGAGACTCTATAGAGGTCTCTTCATCAGAATGGTATAACACAATTTCTGAAGTTAGGCATATATATACACAGAGGAGTGGGGTGTTAGATGCAAAATAGATGGAAAACAGAACATGTAAATAAACAGTTTAAAAAAACATATATATCAGTTCACAGGAAAGTTCTCTGGGTTTGCGGCTTCTTTTGATCAGTGATGTGGTGTCTAGTGGTTATAAAATGTCATAAAACCCTGGGCCTGATTTAACCCCTTTTGGAGAGTGTTGAAGGTCATCATGAGTTTAATCTCCCATATGCAGGGATCCTTTTTATTTCTAAAATTCCCTCTTAGTACCAGGATTTTCATATCTTTGATCATATTATGATTTTTGACTTTTATTTTGATTTGATGACGTTTTATAACCACTAGACACCACGTCACTGATCAAAAGAAGCCATAAACCCAGAGAACTTTCCTGTGAACTGATGTATATGTTTTTTTAAGCTGTTTATTTACATGTTCTGTTTTCCATCTATTTTGCATCTAACACGCCATTCCTCTGTGTATATATAACTTCAGAAATTATGTTATACCATCCTGATGAAGAGACCTCTATAGAGTCTCGATAGCTCGATATGTCATCAAAAAATTTTTAGCCATTAAAAAAGGTATCAACTACTGAGGACTTCTCTCAAATAATTTCTTTCATTTCATATCCACTGGCTAACACGGTACAAAGACATTTTCTTCTTTAGCAGTAAATTGGTTATACACGTAATCCCAGTTCCTTTTACAGGAGATTCTACAGTCTCCATATATGTCCGTTGTTCAGTTTTGGCACCTCATTTTTAGGGTAATGAAGGGAAAGTGCTTTGCTTGGGAATCTAAAGCTGAGAACAAAGCCCAGGCAAGCTAAGACGACGCGTCCCCAAAGCACTTTTCCATTAATTAAACAGCAATTTATGTGAATTGGGGGCTCCAAAGCTGAATGGGCATGTTTGGAAACTGTAGAATCGCCTCTACAAGGTTCTGGGATTGAGTGTAACCAATTTACTGTTAATGAAAATATTTAAAGGGGCGCTAAGACTTTCTGGGATATGAGGCCATGTGTTAATAAAATGAAGGGGTTAAAATAAAGGAGAATATGTACAGAGCCAAGAGATTCGTGTAGAAGTATACATGTCCTATGTGCAGGATGTTCACTTTTTTATAATTATTTTACCTCTTCTGCCAAAAATCTTCCAAAAATAGATGGGTTTGTGAAGCTGCTGGCAAAGGAGGGGATGTCTTCTCTATGGGAAGTGCGCTAAAGATAACAGGTCGACACAACTTCTAATCTTCAGGTTCCATTCTAGGGGGAAGGTTTTGTTTGGGGGTTTTTTGGTGGTGGTGGAATACTTTTTGTTTTTGCTGCTATTTTTTGTAACAATCTCTACAATGTTTATGGGATATCTTGGTCCTTTTATGTTTGGTTCTCCTGCTCTAGCTTGTCTGGTGTTGTTCCCATATTCTTTTCTAAAGAACTAGAGAAAAGCCTCAGAAAATATAAGTGTCATGAATTTAAAAAAAATGCAGTGATAAATTATAGAAATTCATTGTCATGCGTTTTAAAAATGCAGGGAGAACTTTTGGAACAGTGGAGGGCTGACCACGCAGACCCTCACTGATCAGGAGGATCGGGGACAGCCGAGACTCCTACATACGGTATGTTTTAGAGGATTGGGACTTTTTGTTTTGCCATTTTCTATTCCTGCTTTGCCATAAGTGAATCCATTCTAATAATGCAAAGAATGTAAATCCATAATGAGAACGTCAGTATGTCTCATTATATTTCAGGGCTTGTGCTATTGCTAATATGTATCAACATCAATTCTGATCAGCAAACAATTTGCACATTTTTCAATAAATTAGATGACACACATGAGCTGGTGATATGGATAAAACTGCTTTCCTTCAGCCGCCGTAGGTAGATCATATACCAGTTCATCATTGGCATCACTTAGTAATCTCTAGTAATATTACAGATCTATATCAAATTATATTTCATCATTAAAAAATTGTAGATTATTTAAAGGGAACTGGTTAATTGAATGTGAGACACTAAAACACCAGAGATAGTCAATGGAGCCTCTAATGGCAGTGTGAACAGAATCTTTAGGGCATCTACTGTATATGAAATATCGCCTAGTTTAAGGATCGGAAAAGTCCGTCATTGTACTTGACCTCTCATTGATTTGAACTGGTTTCGGAGGTATATGTAATGGCACCTTCCACCTGGCAAGTAAGGAGCCATAAGCCCTCCTATGAGGAGATACACAACCTTTGAGACAGCAGGCACAAATATACAAAATTACTGGAAGAGTGTTGAGTGTGGGAAGCATTCAGATGCCTTAATTATAGACCTGTCAGATGATTTTTGTACAGGAATTGTCACATTAAAGGGGATGTTCAAGTTACGGGATAAGCATGTCATCTCTGGGGGTCCCACTGCTAGAATGAGGTCCGAGAATAGAAGCCAATATTGGAATGGAAGAAGAGCAGTTGTACAATATCTACTCCATTCAAATAAGGGGACTCAGGACCTCCCTTTTGTAATGGGTGGGAATCCGGGCACTGAGTGCCCCAGCAATGGAGATCTTATAAGTTGGATGAACTGTTTAAGAAACTCAGAAGACATTAGTTGCTGCCGATACTTTTTTACTCACCCATCCACGCTCCTCTCCTGGCCGCCCTTCTGCTGCCTCCTCTAGGTGGCGCTACACTGACGTCATGACACTGAAGAACACCGGGATGCTACGTACAGCATCCCAACCTTCTTCAGTGTCGGCAATAGCGCACACTGGAGTTGGCAGTGAAGGTCATTAATGTCTGGAGCATGGACAGGTGAGTAAAAAGTATTGGCTACTACTCTGTGTGGGGGTAGGGAGATAACAGGGGGATCATATACTGTGGGTGCGCTTTAAAAAAAGGGGTCATATACTGTGTAGGGGGTATTAAAAGTTGTCATAAACTGTGTTTAAATAGGGGAATCATATGCTGTGTGGTTGGGTAAAAAAGGGGGTTGATAAACTGTGAGGGGTAGAAAATGGGGTCACCATGTCAGGGCTAAAAAAAGGGGGGGTCATATACCGTGTGATTGGCCAGAAATAGGGGGTCCTATATCGAGTGATATGTCAGGAAAAGGGGGTCTTATACCGAGTGATAGGCCAGAAAAAAGGGTCCTATACTGATTGATGGGCCAGGAAACGGGGGTCCTATACTATGTGATGGGCCAAAAATACTGGATACTTCTAGATATGATTTGCCACCCAAGTTAAGCTATGATTATTTTTATGAATTTTAACACACTAAGCTTAAAAATGTTGCCATCACCGGTCTAATAACTAAATGGCCATAGCCTGTTCTGTTCAATATAATGATCCAACCTAGCAATGAACTAGCGGAATAGGCCGAATACATAGGAAAATTAGATGTTCCATCCTATTTAATGGGTACAGTAAATTATTTAGACAGCAACCAAAGCAAGAAATAATTATCAAATACCAAAAATGTACATAATTCAGTCATTCCCACGATCCTGCCACTTTTGTATGACTGTGAGCAGGTTCTTCGAGATGTTTAATACCTTCTATTAGTAGTCATCTCAGTCCTCACCTTCTACATTGTTCCCGTGTCACCTTCATACTGACAATGTAAATCAAATTTAGGTGACATTGAACCAGCCATTAGCCACTTCCATGTCTGCTATGTGTCACCATTACAAGAGCTTCTGCTGTTTTACTATACAACGTGTCAAGAAATGCGTCGCAACAAAATTGTAAAGCCTTTTTAGCTCATTGTATCAATGGAAACCAAACGTAGTTCAATAACATGATAGATCCCCTTAGAAGTCTGTTCCAAATCCTTAAGAATAAGATATCGATACAAGGGACTTAGTTCTCGAAGCTGCGTATGTGAGCAATGTCTTTAACTCTGTTATTGCAGGACTCTCTGCATCACAACTCAAGAAGTGCACGGAGATATGACTTTCTCTTGGTCTCTTTGATACTCCTCATGTGCTCGCTGTAATTTCTTGGCTTTGAGCTTCCATTTGTGGAAACAGTATGTCAGTAAAGATGTCACCACCAAGGTGAGGATAATAGTCATCAGTACCACCAATACCAGGGTTGAGGACAAAGCTCCATCCAGAAGTTCTAGCTCCATTTCCTCTGTCATATTCTGATTTGAGCTCAGCTCATAGTCATTGTCAAATGGCAGAGGAGAAGGTGGATCGGTCGGGGGCTTCATTGAAATGAATGTACTCAAGAAAATTAAAAGATCAAAGCTAAATTAAAATCACGCTCTCTTTTTCATGAAGTCCATATCCAATGATCAATTGTTAATGATATACTCCATTAATGTTATTTGCAATATACAAGTGCAATGTTATAACCCGACACTATGTTACATTCAGAGCTGCTTGGTGTACATTAGAACCACTTCTGACCTTCCTCCATTCTTATAGATGATAAAGAGAAGGGCTTATATGTCATGTCTGAACAGGTCACAAAGACTTTATTATGCACAGTTTAATAGGATGGATCCATCTGTAGGCAAGGAATTCTTGAAGGTGACATTTCTTTCTCCACGAGGTCACACAAATGTTGTGTTCCTTCAGGATGGTACATCTGTGCAGACGCTCGCAAGGACGGGTGACTGGAAAGCGGCCTTCATTGTCTTCTTAATTGGACCTGAAAAATAATTATAAAGTTAATGTGATCCAACACTACAGTGTCATAGAATAATAAGTTACTGTTCAATAGTTGTAGACAGTGTGTAAAAGCAAACAATTCATTTACCTATACCTTCTATTGTCTGGCTGGCTGATAAAGAATAAAGGCTCACAATGTTTTTTGTTTTTTTAGAGTGATATTCACCTAACTGCCTGCCCCCCCCCCCTGTCACTCCTGTTTCAACCAATGATTCATGGGATTCCTGTAGGTCTTGGATCTTGTAGCCGCTACACTAGTTCCCTCTCATTCAGCTGCCTCCCCTCTCTCACTCTGTTACGAAACCTTCCCTGGCTCACTAAGCCTAGCCCCTTCCACCCTTCCTGTCTCACTAAGCCTAGCCCCTCCTGCCCTCCCTGTCTCACTAAGCCTAGCCCCTCCCACTACTCACCCCTCTCACCCTCACCTGTCTCCCTAGCTAACCTATTCCGCCCACTAGAAGACAGAAAGACAGGGAGGAGCCGTCCCTGGGCACAGGAAGGCTTGGTAAGTATTGCTGGGGATAGGAGGGGGAGAGAGTGATGGTGATGCTCCGTTTTGGAAGCAGTGAAGTGGAACATCAGCGGATTATCATAAAGTGTCCCTGGGGTGGTCACTCGACTGCTCCAGGGGTATGGGTAATTATAGATTTATTTTTTATTTTTTTTATAGAATTAAATTAGAAGTTAGTTGGTGGTAGGGAGTTTAGTTTAGGGATTATAATCAGTTTATCCTGGACAACCACTTTAAATAAAACTTTAACACGTAGATAACCATCTACAATAGCCAACAAAATTAAAGCTTCTCTATATAGATTTCAATTTATGTTAGAAACATACTTAAAGAGATGACTCAGAACAAATTGTAAAAACAGCAGGAAACGCTCCACTGCTCCTTAACGATCATTTGTAATATGTGGACAAATCCATCATGAAGTGCTCAGGTCCCCGGGAGCACCACCAGAGAGGAGATGAAGCAATACAGGGTGTCTCTTGAATGAGTTGTTAATGTGATGCTTGGACATTGATTGTCCAAGATGACAGCTGCTCTTTGTAGACTCTAATTTCTGTCTTATCAATGGAGCTTCTGAATGAGAGACTCCCCTTTATCAGTTCAGAATTTCTTAGTAGGTTATATGGAATGGTTTTCTCTATAACCCCTTTAATGATGGAGATGTAGACCATTAACATGGAATATTGTACTCTGTGACAGACTGTCTCTGCTTGTTAACATTTTAATGAGTGTCACATTCAGCACACTGAAAATAGAACAGCTTCTAAATTCAGCACATTGAACTTTGATTTTACATACACTTAAAATGTGGAAATCTGCTTTAGAGCTTCTTTCTTAATATATTATAATTGGTTGTCATTTTAACAATACTAGTAATTATATCCAATAAAGATTTTACCCGTGACAATGATCTAATCCAATGATCACTCTTGGTAATGAGATGTTTAGCATACATCAAGATATCATGATCAGCACTTGTAGCTCTGTAAGAAGAGCGGCTTCTTGCATCTTAGCAATGGTTGCCTAGCATGTACGTCTCAATTCTTCAACGTAAACAGCATCACATTAAATATGTGTAATGTACATAATGACTAGAAAAACCAAGATAGGAAAGACTTGAAAATAGGCAATAATTGATTAGAAAAGACAATTATAATTGGAAAAGTTAAAGAAAAAAAAAAGAAAGATATTTCCTATAGGGTAATAAATGTATAGAAATATAAAATAGCAAAAATATAAAGAGATTAAATTAATCCCTTTTCACGTTTTACAGATTATAAAAGCTGAACAATAAGAAAACTTAAGAATGAAACAAGCAAAGGCGGAATATTCCGAATTCTAATGAGAAGGACCATGAAGGACCCAGAATGAGAATGAGTGATGGCAGTTTAATATTCTTTAAAAAGTAGCAATGCCTAGCACGTGCGTCTCAATTCTTAGACATAAACAGCATCACATTAAATATATAGCAGGTAACTATTGGAACTACCAATAGAGGGAGTAAAACGTGCTCACTCGGCCAGGATATAGAAATTATAGGTATTTATTTAGATGACGCGTTTCAGGGTTTTTTTTGGAGTCACACAGGATACTCCACCCCTTCATCAGATCTTAAATTTCCTTGGATGAACAGCCGAGGAAATTTAAGATCTGATGAAGGGGTGGAGTATCCTGTGTGACTCCAAAAAAACACCAAAACGCGTTATCTAAATAAATTCCTATTGTTTCTATATCCTGTCCGAGTGAGCGCGTTTTACTCCCTCTATTGGTAGTTCCAATACTTACCTGCTGTATCCTCACCGATCTGTGGTCGTTCAAGTTTAACGCTGCCAGTTATACTCGGTACATCTGAAAAGAGTTATATATACTCTTGCAAGGCGAGGAATCCCTGCTGTTTCAAAGATCCAAAGGAAGCGCGGTTATTCTTGTTTATCTTTCTCACATTAAATATATGTAACTTGCATAATGACTTTAGAGAAAACCAAGAAGGTCCATGAAGGACCCAGTATGGGCGATGGGAGTTGAATAATCTTTTAAAAAGTAGCATGCGCTTTGACATTGCATCATCTTCCACAGTCCAACAATATCAGCATTGGATATGTTTGGTAGAGAATCCCTACATATTATGGCTCTTCCATGGTCTTGCTAAGCCGTGTCTAACAATCCCTGCCTTTGCTTTCTTGAGATCTCATTCACCACCTGGAATCCACCACATGAAGCCTCATCCTTTGGTGATAAACAACCTGTCCTAGGTTATGTCCAACCCTTCACACAACCCACCAAAGTGAGCACGCCACTGCCTTCTTGTAAATCGTCCCCCCACTTAACCCGGACCATTTTTATTTCAACTGTACCATGAAGCAACATTAATTTTTATTTTTCTTGCCTTTCTTGAATAACAAAATAAACTGAATTTGCATTGGAAATGGCAAATATCCAAACTATTAAAGTATTATGTTAGTTATAAAATGCATAATGCCAGAATTGCTGGATTTGGTCACCTTGCTTTTCAAAAAATTGAATGTAAATTTATCAAATAATCAGTACTGTGCAAACATTTTAGAAAGGTGTGAAAATGTGCTGAAAAGGAAGAAGACTGCATCCAATGTGTTAAGAGATTTTTTTTTGTCATTTAACACAATGAAGAAAAGGAGCAAAGGAGAAATCTAATTCACATCACACACTGCATCACATTTTCTAGGTACACTCGCACACAGTGTTTAAAAGGAACAAGGCAGGGAGGTTTCTCAAATCTTTCTGCCTCTTCATGTAATCCTAGACAGGCTCAATGATGTTGAGATCAGGGCTCCGTGGGGTCCATATCATCACTTCCAGGCCTCCTCCAAAGGGCAGTTGCCTCATATATTAATGTGATTTAGATTTCTGATTTGTTCATTTACTTAAAGTGAACCATTCACCACCTATTCTAGCACCTGTCAATAGGCACCAATCCACTGATTCCAACACAGTTGTAACTTTTTCTCTCGCCCCCATGGTTCCCCAGCAACAAGTGCAGGTATTTTTGGTGCTTGATGTTCTATTTAAGCTCTCTAATGTCAAGTTGGTGTTGTCAGACAAGGGAGCGTGATTCAGAGCTCCAATCAGAGGCAGCCAGTGCTCATAATCACACCCCTTTATCCAGCATTTTATGACACCTGTCTAAAACTTTGCGTAGTGCTGTATGTACCCTATACATGCCAATAAAAACTGCTGCCTGCCCACAAAAAATAAGCCTTTACACAATTCTGTAGATGCAGATATTAAAATGCTATGGGTGGAATATAGTAACACATTTTTAAATTTTTTTAAAGTAGTAAAACTTAATAGCAATATAAATTTAGAATCACGGTACTGACCTACAGGTTTATTCCCTTTCTACCCCACAAATAATTTGTTTGCAGTTTATCAATTGATTATAGAGAGCCATTAAAAATACAACTCATCCCATAAAAACAAACCCTCATATAGCTAGGTTGGTATAAAAAATATGGTTCCTGGAAGGCAAGGATGAAAAAACAAAGAACTGAAGAACTGAACTATCATTGCTCTTAAATTTTCTATGAGTCTGTTTTCGGTTCTGAATCCAGGGTGATCAGGGAATAAAATGTGTTGTGTACTTGCACGTTGTACAATTGCCCGTGAAATCAATTTCCCAGTGTAAATTGCTAAAAAGTCTGTTTGGAAATAAACTTATGTAAATGCCTTGCTAATAACTACTTAGCGTTCGCTGTATTATTTATCCCTGAGTGCATTTTCTGAAAATATGTTCATAAATTCATTCCCTGCAGAGCCACAGGTTGGAGACCATTGCTGTAAACCCTTCTCTACGGAGCCTTGGTTTCTAGATCGTGCACTGAAGAGGACTAATGAGCCTGAAACGGCTCCTTGCAAGATGACATAAATGCCCACATAATCTCAGCCTGTATACTTGCTGTACACCAGCAGGTCTGCACAAGATTGGATAAGAATCATTTGCATGGGTGCACCCTGTATAAATGGGTTTTTGGAATTTGTCATTGAAATGATATAATCCAAATACCTGTTAGAGAAAGTAATGCTGTACGTTAAAGGAGTTTTCCATGACTATGATAACCCAGTCTGAGCACCCCCAATGAGCTGTTTAAAGAGGCCACATATCTCATGACTGACATATATCATAATTTAGTAATTAATACAGTTCATATATGTGCTGCACACCAGACCAGACACTTATTCAACTGGCAGCTATTTGGACTCCTCCATATACAGGAATGCTTCACTCAGATGAACCGGCAAGTCTTTTGTGTGGGGAGAGGGGAGAAAGCTGCAGCTAGACCCCACTCAGGGGTCTAACTTGAGGGGGGTGCAGTCACACAGGGGAACTTAGGGGGCCCATAAGCATTGGCATCAGTATTGAGTTTGCAGCTTCCATCTGGCCCATAAACCAAGGAGACCCACAGATTACCCTAACCACACTGAGGTTGATTAAACTCCTTAGCACCCGTAACCATCACTATCAAGAATTTGCTGTAGAAGGCCCAGAGAAAAGATTGCATCGGGGCCCACAAGACTTTAGTTACATCACTGAATCCACTGGTTGGTGGTTTATTTACCTCCAGTCCTAAAGGATTGCATATTTGGAAATCCAACAGCCTGACCCATATCTCCCCATGTAATCAGACCTTCATAAACTGCCTTATAGATTATAACCCCAAATTTGTAAAATGTAAAGAAAACAGGAATGCAATGTCATCTATCTCTGAAAAACTTATTCTATACATTGTTGAACATGTTCAGAAAATGGTTTCTCAATGTAAAATTGGAAAGACTTTGAATATTCCACCATCTAAAGTCAATAATATCATCAAAAGAGAATCTGGAGAAATCCATGTGTACAAGGCAAAAGGACAAGACGGTCAATACGCAATACTCGTGATCCATAAACCCTCCGGCAGCAACGCATTACAAACAGGCATTAATCAGTAATGTAAATCAATGTATGGCTTCAGGAATCCTTCCAAAAATCATTATCTGCGAACACAGTTGAATGTGCAATCCACAAATGCAAGTTAAAGAAGTCAGCTATCAACTCAATTCAGAAATGCTGCCGTCTTCTCTGGACCAAAGCTGAAGTAAAATGGTAAACTGTTCTGTGGTCAGATGAATTGCATAATTTTATTCTTATGGAAACCATGGACGCCATGTCCTACAGACTGACTAGGAGACCAGCCAGCTTGGGAGACATATTGAGAGAACAGAGGTCCTCTGAATAGTTGGGTACTCTGTCTGTTACTTCACTGTTGACCTGTGCTATAAGGGGGTGCAAATTAATTTTGAGTCTAGGATAGGGACACTGGGTCTTCATGTCATAGTGTCTGTTGGACATGAGAACAGTCCCTTTTTTGTCCACTGGCAGAATATGAGCAATGTAAATAGTACCATCAAATTCTAAGTCTTGTAAAGGAAGTGAAGGCCATAAATGTATGTAAAATTGCAGGCTTATAGAATATCTTTTATACAGAGACAAAGAGACAATATCAAAAGCCAAGCTAAACTTTAATTCCCTTGTTTTAGATTTATATGTTAAGACTGGGACAATGTGGAAGGAAGGCTGAATGTTCCTCAAAAGTACATTCAACTGAAAACTGTCAAAATCAGAGATCATTGCAGCTCTCCCACCATTTACAACATTTGCATTGCATGAAAACTTGCAGTACAGGTCACTTGCACAGTTGGTTTGGTGAAAAATCCAGAATGTTGAGGCTGCGAGGAGAAAACAGTCCCTTTTCACTGTGAAGCCTAATGTATTTATAAACAGACCTTCCCTAGTAACAGGGAGTGAACAGCAATTTGGCTAGGAGGGAGACAATTAGTAGCCAGTACTATAGAAGAGTTGTCAGGCAGAAAACAGCAACATTGTTTCATAACGTGTGTTACCTTTTGGTCCACAATCAAACACACTATTAAATTAGACCAAGTTGTCTGAAAAGTTAGGAAACATGTAAAGAAATCTATTTCACTATGCAGCTAGTATACATCCCATTGCATCAGTCCCCAGTGACTTTGGGGCATCTAACCTGCTTCTAGTACTGCCCCTGACTAGCATACGTCTGCTGCAGCTTTGCCAAAACCCAGCATTCATGAGTGGGTAAGTAGTAGCAATAAACAGACCCCAACTGCGAGGAAGTGGACCCCAACTACGAGGCAATGATCTTTGACTTATTTTGGCTAGTGGAGACTGAAGCAAGGGTAGGCTATAGCAGTCATGGAAGCCCATCATCCTCTGCGGTGTTGGGAGCATAGATGTTGTATCGCCATTGGCAGAATGTAATGCTGTTATTTCAGGGAGACAAGAGCTCATTTGTCTTGGGTTCTTCTGTCCATTAGTCCTTTAAGTAGTAAGATATCAAATGTGAAATGAAAGGTAATGGGAAGCATGAGACTATTGCATGGTGGACAGTGGCGTAACTAGGAATGGCGGGGCCCCGTGGCGAACTTTTGACATGGGGACCCCCGCCAACCGACACCGAAGACCTCGACCGACCCCCTCCTCCGCACTCTATTATGTCCCTTAGTAAGCCCTGCACACTGTATTATAGCCCATAGTGTCCTCTGCACACTGTATTAGAGCCCATAGTGTCCCCTGCACACAGTATTATAGCCCATAGTGTCCCCTGCACACTGTATTATCCCCCATAGTGGCCCCTGCACACAGTATTATACCCCATAGTGTCCCCTGCACACTGTATTATCCCCCATAGTGGCCCCTGCACACAGTATTATGTCCCATAGTGACCCCTGCACACAGTATTATGTCCCATAGTGTCCCCTGCACACTGTATTATAGCCCATAGTGGCCCCTGCATACAGTATTATGTCCCATAGTGGCCCCTGCACACAGTATTATGTCCCATAGTGACCCCTCCACACAGTATTATCCCTCATAGTGGCCCCTGCACACAGTATTATCCCCCATAGTGGACACCCATAAACAATTATTATACTCTGGGGTCTTTTCAGATCCCAGAGTATAATAATTGGAGACCCGAGGGAAGAAAAACATAAAAAATTACTGTTACTTACCTGTCCCCCGGCTCCTACACAGTCTTGACCGCTGTCGGCCCTCTTCTATGACGTCGGACGTCACATGACCCAGGAAGCAGGCTGGGTTCATGTGACGTCGGACACGTCAGACAAGTTGGACGGAGGCCTGGCAGGATCGTGGAGAGGTAAGTAACAGTGTTTGTTATGTTCCCTTACCTCTCCTGGTCCGCCGATCATTATACTCGGGGGTCTGCAAAGACCCCCCGAGTATAATGATAGCCTTTGTGGGGCCCGCGGTGTCACTTGCCGATCCCGGCCCAGCCAGGATCGGCAAGTGAATAGGGCCCGTAACGGCCTATTAAAAAAACCAAAAAAAACCTGCAGCGGTAGCGGCTGTCACTGGGCCCCCTAATGGCCCGGCCATGTGGCAGCCGCCTCTGCTGCCTCTATGGTAGTTACGCCACTGATGGTGGATCATGAAAACAAGCAACTTGAGAAAATTCTCTATTTTTTCTCCTTTACCAATTTTGACAAAATTACCCACATTTTGGAGTTGTCTGCCTTCTGAATACATTTCAGAAAAGTCATGGCTAAGAATCAGCTATATCACTTTAGGGCCTACCTTAGCTTGCATAGAAGCACTCAAGGCCCCACGGACACGGATGTAAACAAGTCTCCATTGAATCCCAAAATGGCGCCTGTGTTCTCTAATGCACAAGCACAGATACAATACTGGTGTCCATAACTTCCTCTGTTTCTACACAGTACAAGACCTATCTGCTATTTTGGGAAGGTCTATGGGCCAAGGTTTGTTTCCACTGGTATCCATAGGCACCTGGGAGCTTAGGTAAACCCTGAAGTGATGTTGTTATGATATAGTGGACGACCCCTTTAATAAACCATACTTACCTTTAAATCCTAATTGACATAGCTTTTGATCCCAAATGCCAAGCCTCTATAGTATACAGTGAAGAGGTTTGGGGCCCAGGCACCTACCCAGACCAGCCAAAATTCGATTCTAGCCCAACAGAGACCTTCCACCTGGAGTTCTGCAAGTACCTGCTCCATGTCCATAGCAACACCTCCAACATGGCCTGCAGGGCAGAGCTAGGCAGACTCCCCCTATGGCTCACCATACAGAAGAGGGCGCTAGCTTTCCTGGCACACATCCAGGGGAGCGACTCCTACCACCACCAAGCATGGCTAAGCCACCTGAGCAAACCAGATACTCACCAACCAAACAGCAGCCAACCACCAAACCAAAAACACCAACAGATGATAACCAAGGCCGAAATAAAGGCGACCACAGAGGCAAACAGAGAGCGGTACATTGAAGAATGGAGAAACGAAATAAATAACTCCAAGAAACTCACCAATGTGTACCAATCCCTACAAAGGGACTACACCATGGCCACCTACCTGGAGAGAATACGCCACCCCAAGCACAGACAGACCCTGAGCCGGTACAGACTGAGCGCCCACAACCTAGAGATAGAGACGGGGTGATACAGGCAGACGTACAAGCCACGGGAGAAGAGACTGTGCCAGCACTGTGACCAGGGGGTCCTAGAAGACGAGACCCACTTCCTGCTACACTGCACCAAATACTCAGCTGTGAGGGACGTCTACTACCAAAGACTCTCTGCCCACATCCCAGACTTCATATCTGCAGATGAGAAGAGGAAACTCTACATCCTACTGGGAGAAGAAGAGGCCACTGTGGAGATCGCTGCCCAATACGTGGCAAGCTGTCACCAAACAAGAGGAAGATGAGACTCCATGGACTGTTATATTTATCCCAATACACCCGCCCCACCCCACCCCCACCTCCCCATATAGCGGTCACCAACTAAGAGGAAGATGAGACTCCACGGACTGTTATACCCCAAACCCCTTCCCCCACCTCCCCATATAGCGGTCACCAACTAAGAGGAAGATGAGACTCCACAGACTGTTATACCCCAAATCAACCACCCCACCCCTCACACCCCCGACCCCAACTCCCCCACACCCCCACTTTACTAGCTTTGGCAATGCCAAGTATCTATTTGGACGTGCCAATAAAGCTTGTTTGATTTTATTTGATTTGATTTGAATCCATGTTGTATATACACCCGCCCCATGAGCAGAACATAGGCATATGTAAGCTGATACCTCCAAACAGCACAGATGTATTATGGCACGGCAGCACCATGCTAAGTTAGTGACATGTGACAATGGTGTTTCTGTGGTGATCCTGAAGGTAGCAGATGCTTTCTCAATGCCGACACAATAGGGTTTATTTATTTTTAGCACTGAATGTCTTCATAGCATAGCACACAGTATGAGGAATAGCCGGACTTTACACCAAGATAACTAGTGAGACTGTTCTACTACATATCATGTAAAATATTATTCTCATTGCTTACTGTAGGGGTTTCCTAAAGAAATCTAATGTATACTTATTGTTCGGAGCTTGTGCTGTATATTACACTGCATTGAATGCACTGTGTAGAAGAAGCTTGACTTTAATTTGATACAAAATAGCCAAATTGCAGATATACCGTATATACTCGAGTATAAGCCGAATTTTTCAGCCCAGTTTTTGTGCTGAAAAAGCCCCCCCTTGGCTTATACTCGAGTCAGCAAAAAAAAAAAAAAAAAATTATTTTTTTTATTTTTTTTTTTAGAGGGAGGGTCTATGACCAGCCACAATATTAATGTATAGAATCTCCCATAAAATAGTGAAAAAGAAAAAAAAAAAAAAAAGATTTTAAAAACATAAAAGTTCTAAAACACTCCTTTTCCTAGAATACATACAAAAGTAGAAAATGACTGTGAAACACGTACACATTAGGTATCCCTGTGTCTGAAAGTGCCCGGTCTACTGAATATAGGGGATCTGCAGTGCTCCTGTTCCGTTGGGAAGGGGTTAATAGAAGCACTGCAGATCCCCTATATTCATCCAGACTGAATTCCAAGTGGGGGGAAGAAAAAACCCAGTCCTCAAGCTCAGGGAAGGGGCAGACAGACAACCAAAACACCCCCTCCCCTTTCCCAGCAACTACTGCACCCAAAAACTCTGACCATTTTAATTTTTAAAATTTTCCAGTATTTCCCCCCCTAGGCTTATACTCGAATCAATAAGTTTTCCCAGTTTTTTGTGGTAAAATTAGGGGGGTCGGCTTATATTCGGGTCGGCTTATACTCGAGTATATACGGTAAATGAAAAAAAAAAAAGGTTAAAAACAGAGGCAACATACTAATGTGGAACTGAGAGGGGTGATCCATGAGAGTATGTGATGTATGTATAAGTATGTAATGTAATGTGATGTATGTATGAGTATGTGAGAGTACGTAATGTGATGTATATATGAGTATGTGATATATGTATAAGTATGTAATGTGATGTATGTATGTATGAGTATGTGATATGTATATGAGTACCGGTATATACGGTATAAGTATGTAATGCATGTATGTAAAGAGTATGTGATATATATGAGTATGTGATATATGTATACGTATGTAATGTATGTATGTGAGTATGTGATATATGTATGAGTATTTGATGTATGTTTAAGTATGTAATGTATTGAGATGTATGTAATGAGTATATTATATATATATGAGCATATGATGTATGGATGTGTATTTGTATACAGTCCAATTGCATAACACCTTTAGAAAGTCACAAGACAATATTGTGAGCAAACATGCTTATTCCATCTTATATTCTTAAATACATATTGTATCTTGCGTAGGAAATTAGAAAAAAAAGATGTGAACTTAGTTGCTGAGCCTCCCACATGTACCACACCCCCTCCACCAGCCTCCTCCATTAACATCTACATTTCTGGCACAATGACAAGCAATGCTGCTGTAGCCATGTGTCCCCTCTGCCTTTATGTTACATGCAGCCCTTTGTGTATGAGCCTCAGGTCTGCAGAGCGCTTTTTATCCCAGTCTGGACAATGCACATTCCTCATATTATTAGACACAGGTAACACCTAGTTATAGAACCTCCCAGTGGACCAGGTAAAGGTAAGATCATCACATTGTAACAAACCAGCTTTATAATGCACACAGGGGACTGTCTGGTAGTGTAAGGGTTAAAGTATTTGTCCCTTGGCATTCCCGATCTTGGCACAGGTAGGATTAAAAAAAAAAAAAAAATCTTTGGCATATTCTTTGTTCTCACTTATTGTCAATGCAATAAAGGCTACCTAGTCTGATACATGAGTTTATGATATAGATTACATGCTGCATAAGCTTTGATAAGTTATTCCTGTGTTGATGTATTGAGCTGAGATTGTCTACTGCATTGTATCTGCAGGAGCTTCTTACATACTAAGTAGTGCAGATGGACCTGGGCTAAGGCTGGAGGAAGACTCTGGTAATTAAAGATTTCATTACAGTCACAGCAATAGACTGCTCAATATTCAATGAGGTTTCCTATCTCAGGGCACTTAATATCCATCATGAACCAGCAAGCACATTGACAACCTCTCCTGCTAATAATTCAATAAAAATCTGCTAACATGAAACCTGCATGCAGAATGACTACATGATACCTATGTGCTATTCTTCTATTGCACACCCAGCAGTGCTGATACAATTGTTCATGTACCTGTCAGTAGTGTAGATGGTTCCTGGATGCTCTTGATCTTCTCAGGTGGATGATCTGCAGTAAGATATCCGCTGCCTGGAATTCTTGCATTGAAAGTTTTGCTGCAGACTGGAAGAGATCCACAATCCAACACTCTCAGATATCAAAGCAGATATATGTTCAACTTTATTTGGGAAGGGCTTGTCATCACATGGTGCTGTTACTGAGCTGGGAGGAGCATTGCTATTGGAAAATCAGGTCAGCAACATCCAGCAAGCACCGATTGTTAGCAGAGATGCAGAGGAGAGCCTGAAGACTTGTCATCCTGAGCTCAGCAAATCACTGGTGGTTGCCTGCAATGAAAGCTTTACATATACAGTGTTAGCTATGTGTCACAAGGTAAAAACAGCATTGGGATTGCAATCTGTGCACATTTGCTATAGGAACAGTTTGCACCCAGATGCTTGTAAAGGGTTAATTATGTGGAATATGATCACTTGCATTTATATGGATCATGATCTGGTGCAGCATGCCCCTCACCATCCCCATTTAGTCACTGTCAGGGAGCCTTGTTATCTGTTCACCACCACTAGGATTGCAGTGATTGTACTGCAAACTAATTAGCAGAACTTTAGGACTTGTCTGGGTGACATCATGGCCCCTCCAGCAGTGAATGTCACATCACATTACTACAGGATAGGCTAATAGGACAGTATCAGTGAAGGGTTTGCTCTATTGTTGTATAGGAGCTGTCCATGGTACTGAATCTGTCACAGAGACAAATGCCCCTGTCCTCACAGACATTTATTTATTTATTTATTATGCTTACTTATATAGCGCCATCATATTCCGCAGCACTTTACAAACGTTGACAGTCACTGTCCCATATAGGGCTCACAATCTAAATTCCCTATCAATATGTCTTTGGTGTGTGGGAGGAACCCGGAGGAAACCCACGCAAACACGGGGAGAACATACAAACTCCTTACAGATGTTGTCCTTGGCAGGATTCGAACCTAAGACTCCAGCGCTGCAAGGATGCAGTGCTAAGCACTGAGCCACCGTGAGCCACTGTGTCGCCCAGACATGTGACATGCATTTCATCATGACCAGGACTGTGTATATAATAATGAATAAATTATGATTTTAGGGGAAAATTACTTGTATATGAATCATTATAATGATCATTAATTCTAACTGTGCAGGTGACCCAATGACTGATGAACATTCATCCACCTCCATAGAGGAATCATTAGAACTGCAGTTACTCTGCTATAGTAATGGTTGTAACATAATAAATGTCCCCTGTAGCCCATAAAGGGGTTTGGGGAATACAGATCGTAAAAGTAAGAATAAGCAAAATAAGAATAGTAATAAAGTGAAGCAAATGAACAAAATAGAAATCTAAGTCGCATCAATATTTGCTTTGAAAACATCATCAATTCCTCTCCGTACTTGCAACCAGTTTTTGAAGATACTCAGCAGGTTGTTGCAAAAATGTTGGAGAATTTAGCATAGATCATCTGTGGATGGAAACTTCCTCAAATCCGTCTATCTCTTCATGTAATCCCAGACAGACTGGATTATGTTGAGGTCAAGGCTCTACCATATCATATCATATCATCACTAGTGTTGAGCGAATAGTACAGTCATGGCCAAAAGTTTTGAGAATGACACAAATCTTCTATTGTCACATGATCTGCTCCCTCTGGTTTTTATGTGTGTTTGTCAGATGTTTTTATCACATACAGAAATAGAATTGCAATCATATTATGAGTAACAAAAGCTTATATTGACAGTTACAATGAGTTAATGCAGCGTTGCAATATTTGCAGTGTTGACCCTTCTTCTTCAGGACCTCTGCAATTCTCCCTGGCATGCTCTCAATCAACTTCTGGACCAAATCCTGACTGATAGCCGTCCATTCTTGCACAATCAATGCTTGCATTTTGTCAGAATTTGTAGGTTTTTGTTTGTCCACCCGTCTCTTGATGATTGACCACAAGTTCTCAATGGGATTAAGATCGGGGGGTGTTTCCAGGCTATGGTCCCAAAAACTCTCTGTTTCGTTCCCTGAGCCATTTAGTTCTCCCCTTTGCTTTATGGCAAGGTGCTCCATCATGCTGGAAAAGGCATTGTTGATGGCCAAACTGCTCTTGGACGTTTGGGAGAAGTTGATCTTGGAGGACATTCTGGTCCCATTCTTTATTCATGGCTGTGTTTTTAGGCAAGACTGTGAGAGAGCCGATTCCCTTGGCTGAGAAGCAACCCCACACATGAATGGTTTCAGGATGCTTTACAGTTGGCATGAGACAAGACTGGTGGTAGCGCTCACCTCATCTTCTTCAAATAAGCTGTTTTCCAGATGTCCCAAACAATCGAAAAGGGGATTCATCAGAGAAAACGACTTTACCCCAGTCCTCAGCAGTCCACTCCCTGGACCTTCTGCAGAATATCAGTCTGTCCCTGATGTTTTTTCTGGAGAGAAGTGGCTTCTTTGCTGCCCTCCTTGAGACCAGGCCTTGCTCCAAGAGTCTCCACCTCACAGTGCCTGCAGATACACTCACACCTGCCTGCTGCCATTCCTGAGCAAGCTCTGCACTGCTGGTAGCCCGATCCCGCAGCTGAAACACTTTTAAGAGACGGTCCTGGCGCTTGCTGGTCTTTCTTGGGCGCCCTGGAGCCTTTTTGCAAACAAAGGAACCTCTCTCCTTGAAGTTCTTAATGATGCAATAGATTGTTGACTGAGGTGCAATCTTTCTAGCTGCGATACTGTCACGAACTGAACTCACTGGGTCTTGAACCCATGACTTCCTGACTATGTTCTGCGGCCTTAACCATTGCACTATTTGGAAACCTGTTTTGTTCTGTGCTTTACCTTGTCTGGTCTCTTCTGTTGGAGTAATTGGTTTATTAAGATCACCTGTTCTGTGGCCAATCACAGTTTAGCCCGTCCTATATGAACTCACAGCTCACTCCATCCTGTGCCTGATTATTCTGGCTGTCTGCTTCCTGTTGCCCTGAACCTCACCACTGCCTTGCTGCTCTTGTGTACCGAACTTTGCTAACGCCTGACTACGATTGATCTGCTCCTCCTGTGTACCGAACCTTGCTAACGCCTGACTACCATTGATCTGCTCCTACCGTGTACCGAACCTTGCTAACGCCTGACTACCATTGATCTGCTCCTCCTGTGTACCGAACCTTGCTAACGCCTGACTACGATTGATCTGCTCCTCCTATGTACCGAACCCTGCTAACGTCTGACCACGGTTTCTTCTACTTCTGAGGTACTTATCCTTCATTTATTACTATTTAAGTACTGTACCATTTGCCCCACCAATTGGACTCCAAATCTAATAACTAGCATCGTTACATAATAATCAGGCCCAACATGGAGGCCGGAGGGGCGGAGTCTGCTTTGTCACAGCATGCCTTCCAGATCTCGGAATTGCATAACCTTGTGTATGGCCTTCAAGGACAATTAAATGAAATGAAAAGTCAAGTCACTGAATTACAACAACAAGTAAATGAATTGCGTGCAAATTCTGCTGCTGTCAGTGCCACTTCTCAAGTTTACCGGTTTCCACTACCAGAAAAATTTGGTGGAAAGAGACACTTGTACCGAGGATTCCTTAATCATTGCCGGATGATTTTTTCTACGCATTCCTCACAGTTCCCTACTGATAGGTCCAAAGTTGTGTTCATCATTGACCTGCTAATAGACGATGCACAAGCATGGGCATCACCTTATTTAGAACAGGATGATGAGATTTTGGACAATCTGAAGGACTTTCTTGCATCAATGGACTTAGTATTTGATGACCCCAATCGTTGTGCCACTGCTGAGGGGGTTCTGCGGGATCTTCGCCAGGGAAGACGCTCTGTTGCGGAATATGCTGCAGAGTTTCGGCGCTGGGCTTCTGATGTTTCCTGGAACACCTCCGCACTAAAATGGCGGTTCTATGGAGGACTTTCTGAATCTGTTAAAGATGAACTTGTTAAAGTAGATCTTCCAGCTGACTTTGAGGAGTATATACGGTTATGCATCCGTATTGACCAAAGACTCCTGGAAAGGAAGCGAGAAAGACGAGGCTATTATGATGCAGGCACCTTCTCTCATTTACCTGAGGGACGGTTTCTCCCAAAGATGCAGACACCTTCTCAAACAGGTTCGGCCCCAGAACCTATGCAAGTAGATGCCATCCGGGGAACAATTTCAACTGCTGAAAAACGTCGCCGCCTTGCTGAAAAATTATGCCTTTATTGTGGACAACCTGGACATTATGTTCTTGACTGCCCTAAGAAACCTCAACGGGCAGTTGCGGCAACTGAGATTCGACCAAATTTGGAATCTTGTCCCCACTGTGCTTCTCTTAGTCTGGTGACACAGCCTCTGTTTTCCACCACATCTTGTCCTGACAATATGACCTCTAACCGACCTCATTTCACCTTACCAGTTCAGCTCTCATATGGTTCCTACAAGTTGTCCACTACAGCAATGTTGGATTCCGGTGCAGCTGGAAATTTTATGGACATTAAGTTTGCATTTGATAATCATATTGAGCACAGTGCAAGATCTTCACCAGTTGAATTAGTAACTGTTGATGGGTCACCTTTAAATTCTGGTCCGGTTACTCATGAAACTACTGAACTGGAAGTATTGATTGATCCCGGTCATCAGGAGAGGATTTGTTTTCAGTTAATCTCTTCACCAAAATTTCCAGTAATTTTGGGCATACCATGGTTTAGCATCCACAATCCTTCAGTAGACTGGAAGTCAGGAAATGTAACTTTCACTTCTGAATATTGTCAACAAAATTGTCAACTGAAGCAGCCTATTCTTTCACAGGTGGGAGCTACTGAAAGATCCAACACTATCACTGCCGAATTACCTGAACCTTATAAGGAATTTAAAAATGTTTGTGACAAAAGGAATGCCGACCAGCTACCCCCTCACCGCACGTATGATTGTCCTATTGAACTTTTACCAGGCGCATCCATACCTTATGGACGCATCTATCCACTTGCAGAGATGGAGCTGAAGGTCCTGGATGAGTACATCAAAGAAAATCTGGCCAAAGGATTTATACGGCATTCCACTTCTCCGGCAGGAGCACCTATATTCTTTGTACCAAAGAAAGATGGCACATTACGTCCTTGTATTGACTACAGAGAACTAAATCAAATAACCGTTAAAAATCGTTATCCTCTTCCGCTTATTCCAGAGTTACTCGAGAGATTACGGTCAGCAAAGATCTTTACTAAGTTGGATCTACGAGGGGCATACAATCTTGTCCGTATACGACCTGGGGACGAGTGGAAGACAGCATTCCGAACACGCTACGGCCATTTTGAATCCCTTGTTATGCCTTTTGGACTTTGCAATGCCCCAGCAACTTTTCAACATTTTATTAATGATGTCTTCCGAGATCTGCTGGATCAATTTGTGGTGGCGTATTTGGATGACATATTAATATACTCTGAGAACCTTGAAGAACATCGTAAGCAGGTTACCAGGGTTTTGAGCCGTCTAAGAGAGAACCAACTATATATTAAGCTGGAAAAATGTGAATTTGAAAAGACAGAAATTCAGTTTTTGGGGTACATCATTTCTACAGAAGGATTGCGCATGGACCCTAGTAAGATCCAAGCTATTTTAGACTGGCCTTCTCCCAAGAATGTCAAGGAGATCCAAAGATTTGTCGGCTTTGCAAACTTCTACCGCAAATTTATTAGGAATTTCTCAAAAGTTATTAGTCCGATAACAAAATTAACCCAGAAAGGGATTCCTTTTAAATGGTCTTCAAGTGCCGACGAAGCATTTAACCAATTAAAGACACTTTTTACTTCTGCTCCTATCTTAGTTCATCCTAATCCAGACCTCCCATTTATAGTTGAAGTGGATGCTTCAGATTCAGCAGTAGGAGCAGTGTTGTCCCAAAGAGTTGGAGATAAACAGTTGCTTCATCCTTGTGCTTTTTTTTCTTGCCTGATGTCTCCTCCAGAAAGAAACTATGACATTGGGAATAAAGAATTACTTGCAATTAAGAAAGCATTCACAGAATGGAGGCATCTTCTTGAAGGAGCATCTCATGTGGTTCAGGTTCTTACAGATCACCGAAATCTAGAATTTATTAGATCAGCCAAGAGACTTTCTGGTAGACAGGCTAGATGGTCTTTATTTTTTTCAAGATTTAATTTCATTATTTCCTACAGACCGGGATCCCGCAATGGAAAAGCAGACGCCCTATCCCGGATGTGTTCTGACATAACACAAGATGACACATCCGAAACCACCATCTTACCTGCTAAGAATTTTGTAGGGGCAATAATTTCCAAGGATATACTTCAGAAGATCAAAGAAGGTTATAATGGAGATTCCTTCCTTAATCATCCCCCCACAGATATTGATTTGGTGTTTAGAGATGGGGTTTGGACTCTTCATCAGTGTGTATATGTTCCTGAGACTACTCGATTGGAAATTCTGCGCCTTGTTCACGACTCTAAACCCGCAGGTCACATGGGAGTCGAAAAGACCAAAGAACTTTTGTCTCATTCATTTTGGTGGCCCAAATATCAAGTGGATGTAAAGAAGTATGTTTCTTCCTGTCAAACCTGTGCTAGGAGTAAGACCCCTCGATCCTCACCAGTGGGATTACTTCAACCCCTTCCTATTCCATCTCGTCCTTGGGGTTCTGTTTCCATGGATTTTATTGTTGAACTACCATCTTCAAGAGATATGCATACAATTCTGGTACTGGTAGACCGTCTGACCAAAATGGCTCATTTTATACCAACAAAGGGGGTACCCTCTGCTGAAGAGACTGCAGAATTAGTCATCCGAGAAGTTTTCCGCCTACATGGCATACCCGACAATGTAGTTTCTGACCATGGGGTACAATTTACCTCAAAGTTCTGGAAAAGTTTTTGTGCCACTCTAGGGATTGAAGTAAACTTATCTTCTGCCTTTCATCCACAATCTAATGGGCAAACTGAGTGCACTAACCAAACCCTTGAACAGTATTTGCGGTGTTACACAAGTTATCTCCAGGATGACTGGGTTAATTTCCTTCCTACAGCGGAATTTGCTTATAACAACTCCCAGCATTCTTCTACATCTCAGAGTCCATTTTTTGCCAATATGGGTTTCCATCCTACATTTATTCCCAACCTTCCAATTTCTTCTTCAGTTCCTGCTGTCTCCGACAGACTGTCTACCCTGAAGCAAGTTCAAGAAAGATTGACAAACACTCTGCATGAAGCCCAAGATCGCTATAAGAAGACTGCTGATAGACATCGCAAGTCTTTTCCTTCCTTTGGTATAGGAGATAAGGTATGGCTCTCTACAAGAAATTTGAAGCTCAAGGTACCTTCAGCCAAGCTAGGTCAGAAATTTATTGGACCTTTTGAGATTGTGGCTCAAATTAATCCTGTAGCATTTCGTTTAAAACTCCCAGAATCTATGCGGATTCACCCTGTTTTTCATTCCTCTCTTCTCAAGCCTTTTGTGGAAAATCCATTCCCGGGACGTAACTTGCCTCCACCTGACCCAGTTATTGTTGAGGGAGAAGAGGAATATCTAGTAGAGGCTATTTTGGATTCTCGTATTCATCGAAATCAGTTACAGTACTTGATAAAGTGGCAAGGGTATGGTCCTGAAGACAATTCATGGGAACCCGTAAACAACATCCATGCTCTACAACTGGTAAGAGAATTTCATCAGCGCTATCCAGAAAAGCCAAGCCAAGTACCGTCCAGAGGACGCTCCTGGAGAAGGGGGAGTAATGTCACGAACTGAACTCACTGGGTCTTGAACCCATGACTTCCTGACTATGTTCTGCGGCCTTAACCATTGCACTATTTGGAAACCTGTTTTGTTCTGTGCTTTACCTTCTCTGGTCTCTTCTGTTGGAGTAATTGGTTTATTAAGATCACCTGTTCTGTGGCCAATCACAGTTTAGCCCGTCCTATATGAACTCACAGCTCACTCCATCCTGTGCCTGATTATTCTGGCTGTCTGCTTCCTGTTGCCCTGAACCTCACCACTGCCTTGCTGCTCTTGTGTACCGAACTTTGCTAACGCCTGACTACGATTGATCTGCTCCTCCTGTGTACCGAACCTTGCTAACGCCTGACTACGATTGATCTGCTCCTACCGTGTACCGAACCTTGCTAACGCCTGACTACCATTGATCTGCTCCTCCTGTGTACCGAACCTTGCTAACGCCTGACTACGATTGATCTGCTCCTCCTGTGTACCGAACCCTGCTAACGTCTGACCACGGTTTCTTCTACTTCTGAGGTACTTATCCTTCATTTATTACTATTTAAGTACTGTACCATTTGCCCCACCAATTGGACTCCAAATCTGATAACTAGCATCGTTACAGATACTCTTCTCTGTTAGGCCATTTTTGTGCAGTGCAATGATGACTGCACGTGTTTAGAGATAACCATGGTTAACAGAAGAGAAACAATGATGCCAAGCACCAGCCTCCTTTTAAAGTGTCCAGTGGTGTCATTCTTACTTAATCATGACAGATTGATCTCCAGCCCTGTCCTCATCAACACCCACACCTGTGTTAATGGAGCAATCACTGAAACGATGTTAGCTGGTCCTTTTAAGGCAGGGCTGCAATGATGTTGAAATGTGTTTTGGGGGATAAAGTTCATTTTCTAGGCAAATATTGACTTTGCAAGTAATTGCTGTTAAGCTGATCACTCTTTATAACATTCTGGAGTATATGCAAATTGCCATTAGAACAACTGAAGCAGTAGACTTTGTAACAATTAATATTTGTATCATTCTCAAAACTTTTGGCCATGACTGTATATATGAATACCTCACTCCCATAGGAATGTGTGTTAGCGGCCAGCAAATGTTCACAACGCTTAACCCCTTGGTGTTCTGCCGCTTCCACGCATTCCTATGGGAGCGAGGTATTCGACGAATAGTTTCAAATACTATTCGCTTAACACTAATCATCACATTCAGGACTCTTCCTTCAAACCACAACGCGCCAAATATTCTATTTAGATAAGTCTTTTGTTGACTCGCTTCACTTTCTCAATTGATAAAAATAAACTATTAAAACTGCAGCAACAACTGCACCAAAAATTGCTGCATTTCCGCAACGTGTGGCATTAGCCTGATACTGTTTACAGCAGAAATTTAGATTAGAGAGTCTTGTACCGGGTTTATCACAGTAGCTGATGTGGTGCATGTATAGACTGTCTAGTTGATACCAGCCATGATGTCCTAATTGTGGTCGGGTTATCTTCTCATACATGTAGTGTCCTCCTGATAACCAGCCATAAGGTCCTAATTGTGGTCAGGTTATCTTCTCACACAAGTAGTGTCCTCCTGATAACCAGCCATGATGTCCTTATTGTGTCCAGGTTATCTTCTCATACATTTAGTGTCCCTCCTGATAACCAGCCATGATGTCCTTATTGTGGTCAGGTTATCTTCTCATACATATAGTGTCCTCCTGATAACCAGCCATGATGTCCTTATTGTGGTCAGGTTATCTTCTCATACATATAGTGTCCCTCCTGATAACTAGCAATGATGTCATTATTATGTCCGGATTATCTTCTCATACATGTAGTGTCCTCCTGATAACCAGCCATGATGTCCTTATTGTGGTCGGGTTATCTTCTCATACATGTAGTGTCCTCCTGATCACCAGCCATGATGTCCTTATTGTGATCAGGGTATCTTCTCCTAGACATAGCATCCCTACCTCTTCACAATAAGGAAATCATGGCTGGGCTTCTGACAAGTGCCAGACCATACAATATTCCTTCATTCTTGATTGTATCCCTTCTCAGTGGAACAAGACTAAAGACTGTCATACCTAAGATGGTTGGGGGAAATCTTTAAAACTCTGCAAAGTTTTGAATTACTTATATTTGCAAAAATGTTTCACTTTTAATTGTCTACATAATTTAAATATGGTTATATATAATTTGTGGGAAAACATGTTTAAACCTGTGGAAAATCCCCAGAATATGCCAGAAGTGCCAGACATGGAAATATTAGGTAGAACACAACAGGACTCATACATTAGACTTGGTAAGTGGCGTTAAATTCTAAGCAGTTGCAATTTTCGGTATCAGACAAGAGAAGAATATTTAGCTTGTAGAAATCTTCAGTGTATTGCTCTTTGGTAGTATAAGCCATTTTAATGAAGTCTTATGGGGAAACTCTAATGCGATTTGAAAAAGCTGTTAAGTACATCAATATTAAGAACCAACAACCCATTTTATATTGGGTAACATACATAAACAGTTGTGTGTAGAATCCTATTAACAGCGTGCATCCTGCTTTACACCCGTCTCAGAGGCTGCGACCTGAATGGAATACTGATGCTTTATCTCAGGGTTTATAGGAAAAAAAAGAGTTGTTACGTCTAAAGTATAAGCCAACATAGCAACTGTAAGCCAACACCGGGGGAATTTCATTATTTTTGAGGTTTATTTCTAGACTTTTCCTCTAGGTTTAATATTGCTTTGCTTGCGCCCTCGGAAATGGGTATTTGAGCCGCTTTTATACCCAATGGATTCACATCAGTGTTCCAGAAATAACAGCTATCCAATGGGCCAAAGTGCTCAACCTTCCTTTCTTTTAGAAACTGTCAATTTTTTAAAATTTTCTTTATGGGTTCAAGTTTTAATTGTGAAGGGTTTGTCAGAACAATGCTTGAGTCCTTGGCCTATGAAGATCATGAAGAGCATGACCAATGACTTGCTACGGATGACACATGTCTACGCCTGCCAATGTCCTCTGATCGGATATGTGAGTATGATAGGAACGTGGTAACATGGTGCATGATTGTTACTTCTGGTAATAAGTAGAGGTGTCAGTATATACACTAATATATATACAGTAACATATACACTAATGGTTTGTTTCATTGCATGAATTCCCATGTCTGCTGATGGCAGTCTGTTTCATCCGTCTCATTTGCACACTTACCTCTCATTTCTTGCAGTTTATTACTGTTTATAGCATGTTCTATGTATCTTTAATTCAGCGATTCTCTGCTTGTGTTTATTGTTATAATCCAGGGTATTCCGAGTTCTGTTCTTAGTTCTAGTTTCTTGTGTTCTGTTTATTTCCAGTTTCCCTGTAGAAATCTGTTCCTTGTCTTATTTCTGGTGTTCTGGTCTGCTTGGGCTTTCTTGTCTCTGGTTGCTAGTGCCCTATGGTTAATGTATTGTAGGTAAAGGATTCAATTATGGATATCTTCAGGGACAGCGAGGATAGAAGTGTCTGTTGCAAGAGTCAGTATTTAAGGATAGAACAAGGGAAAGATAGAGTCAGGGTCGCTTTTGTGTTCATCATGCTATCACCACCATCCATTTGTCCATCATTCCATTATCATCACCATCCTGTACCAGATACGGTCAGATCCCCACTATAGGTCCTGGTCCTGAACCAGACATTGCAGTAGTCCTGTATGTGAAGTCCAGTTCTTCACTCTTCTGTCCATGTTGTTACAGTCTCCTTTCTATAATTTAGACATTGGGATGGTAAGATTTTTTTTCCTGTCCTAGCGGTCACACACTGTGTGAAGCAGATGGAATATAAGACATTACATAGTTTCTTATACTCACTTATTTATGTTTCATGCAATGTTGGAAAGTACTAGGACAACTGCATTGCACTTGTAAAATTAAGGCACATGCACGTCATGATGGGATCCCCCTAATAGATTCACTATACAGTACTATGCAATACAATACAAAGAAGATTTTTTGGCATGTCCGAATAGGTATTTGGCATTGCCAAAGCAAGTAGAGTGGGGGGAGGGGGTGGAGCGGTCGTAGAGTGAATGGATGGGTGGGAGGGTGGGTGGTTTGGCGTACAATAGTCCTTGGGGTCTCGTGGTTCTCCTCATTTGGTGGCAGGTGGACAATGAACACATGGTGGGTATGGGTGGGTGAATGGGTGGGTGATTTAGGGTATAATAGTCCTTGGGGTCTCATCTTCCCCTCAGTTGGTGGCAGGTGGACACATATTGGGCAGCAATCTCCGTCTGTCTTTTCACAATATTGGCCACTGCATAGGAAACGGGTGGCCAGCAGCAGCTGAATTGTCATTGAGGTCAATGTGAAAGAGGCTTGTTTTTATGTGACAACCAACTAAAGATGAAATCTTGGACCATTACTGATGTTCGGAAGAACCTATAGAAAGCATCAACAATTCACTTATCTACCTATGTAGAAAATAGAATGTATATGAATACTGTTCCATTGGCTTGAAAAACAATCTATACATATTGGTCTTCAGAAAGGTGTTTTCAGCAGATTTGTCGTCTTCATCTCTGGATTATCTTTTAATGTGTATCCACTTCTACGAAAACAATCCATTGTTCTCTAGTCATTACCCTATGAGCTTCATGAACTTGTCTGAAATAGTGAGTGTACTACTTCATGAACACCTTATTCTTGGTCCCACCACTTAAAAAAAAAAAAAAAATGCACATCAAGCCAATGGTAATAAATTCCACCCTTGTGATCATTGCTTCTTTAGCAACAATAAAACAACATTTCTATCCCCAATGCATTCATATAGTATCATCAATTACAGATTAAATAGAATATTATTCTGATTGCCTTTAACCTTTGCGATTCTTTTCATGTGTCTCTTCTTGATGTTCTGCTTTTTATGGCCTCCAGATGTCACCATTTCACTGAAGCTTTGTCAATGACTCGAGTCTATTGCATTTTTGCCATTGGCTTTGTGTCTCTTAAATGCGAAATCTTTAATTTTAAGAATCAAATAACGGTAAAACATTGTAGATATTTTTTTTTTTATAGCGGCAAAGTAGGAGGATTGGTTACATGGAATCCACAGTAAGAGTTACATATTGGATAAAACTATTATTTTGGGAACAGGAGAGCACATGGAAGATATAAATGTGATTGACAGCTCATGAATACTCATGAGCTGAACAAAACGAAAATATGTAATAGAAGCCATATATCGGCACATTGTCACATTTACAGTGCAAATCTCCTGTAAAACCTGTGAACAGGTAGGATAAGACCTGTATAGAACGTATAGATGATTAGTCAAAATCACTGATGAGCAAGTAGTATTCGATCAAATACCTCGCCGGCATAGGAATGCGTGTAATCGGCCGAACACCAAGGGGTTAAACGCTTTAAATATTCAATGCATTTAACCCCTTGGTGTTTGGCCGATTACACGCATTCCTATGCCGGCAAGGTATTCGATCGAATACTACTCACTCATCTCTACTCATAATCCCATCCACTTTGCAGGTACGGTGTGCAGTATTTTTTGCCACAACGTTTACACACCACATAAGGCCTCTGTGTTTCCAATAGAATAACACTTATTAGACCTAACTGGTCCACAAAATTCTTTCTGGACTGACAAAATTGAATAGGGTAAGAACCCATGAGCTGAACAAGTCTGGTGCCCACCAAAAAGACTACATCTATAACTATAACAAAGGTAAAAAATCTCAAGAGCATAGCTCACGTGAAGCTGACACCAGATACTTTTCTGGCCCTCATTCACACTTAGCCCTATTCAATTTTGTCAGTCTAGAGGAAATTTCTTTGACCAGTTAGAAATTGTCTTGGAAACATCGAGAAACAGAGATATAGGATAATATTTCAAATCCACTCCTAGTATTTTATAAACTGTCCAGCTTAACATGCCCCACGTGGCACAGCATATATGTCAGCACATAATGATAATAATGATAATTGTAACAACATAGGAAATAGAGAATAACCTTTTCATGCAAACTCTCTTTCTTCTAGATTAATTCACCACTTTCCATCGCAGTGAAGGAAAAATGATGATCCCTTTATCCAACACTGGCTCTGTATACCTGCAACGCTGAGCCTTGTCACATTACATTATACTGGGTTATGTCAAGCAGGATGTGGCTCTGCATAATGTGACATGGCAGAAATATTAATGGATTGAAACACTCCATCAAGATTTGCTTTCATACTGCAGATGTGTTACAAACCTTTGTAGATGTGACTACAGACATCTTTTGCATCAATTGGAAAAATGTGAAGGAGTCTTATTGTTATACAAAGTATCCATAGGGTAAGGGCTTCACAGCGAACGTTAGGGATTAGGTAGCTCATGTATCAGAAATGGGATGGAGATACTAAGTTCTTTGCCCTTTTACTATTCCTGACTACAAAAACTACCATTGGATAGAGGGACATCTTGATGTTAAATAAATGGGCCCATGTAAATAAATGACTGCACTTTTAACTGGGACATAAAGCAAAGCTGTCACAGTTAACAATGCAGGCTGTTATAGCGCAGGAGGAGCTGATCAGATTGATATATAGTGTGGGGGGGGGTTCTTTCATTTTAACATTCCCAGAGCCATATAGGGGCTTATGTTTTAAAGGATAAATTGTATTTCCTAATGACACTTAATATATTTATTGCTATATATCATAATCCTCTATCTGGCTGCTGCACCTTTAATATTACTATGCCAACCTTGAAAGCTTTTGCAGTTTCGGAGGCTTCCTGGCTTTTGGTCTAGTTAGCTGCCGAGGAGGCCATGCCCTCCTGACACTAGTGCCGACTAATTTAGTTTGTTTCCTAGTTTGGCTCTCCATCTTGTCTGTGTATACCTGTTTTCTTACTGACCTCTGACTTGCTCCCTGGATTCCATATTTTCCGCCTGATTCTGCTTTGACATTTCCAGTTGGCTTGTTTCCCATGTATTGCTTTCGTCTCCTGTTTCTGCTTGGTTTTAACCCTGCTAGTATGACTTCTTTTGTCTCCACACCGCTCTGTAAGTTTTAGTGGACTTTGTGTTTGTTTCTGCACCAGATTGGTGACAATTCAGATCCCCAGATTCAGCAAAGGTCCATCTTTCCTTGCAGTGAGCTCTGGTGAAGTATAGAGGCATTGAAAGGTTCCGCCATGGACATTGCTAGCTATTGCAGCACATAAATGAATTCCGTGAAATCTGCCATGTGTCATATCTGTCTCCGAGGAAAATATAATATACTTCATACAGAAATGTTACCATTTTAACGCACGTAACAACTGTAACTGTCCTTCCCTCCTGGAAATGCGGGAAGTCAATTAGAAAGTAGATTGATTTTTCCTTCAAGGAGAAGCCGAATATTTGACATATAGAAACATAACACGAAGCTTTGAATCATAATAGGATTATCTGCAACAAGTAGTATGTTTATATGTCAATGTGATGTTATGGACACCTTTATATCTAAGTCTAAGATACAATATATGCATAGTGAAACCTCGGAGCCGACCACCCAAATCTGCACAGAACGTCCGTCACATGGTCATGTGAACATGGCCTTATGGAACGAGGAATAGGCAAAGACCCAAAACCAGCAGGATCCATATATGATCTCTAGCTGCACTAAATTTATTTTATTTTCTCTCTCTCTCTCTCTCTGTTGATTCGAATACTAGATTCGAACACCTCGCTCCATAGGAATGCATGTTAGTGGCCGGCGCTTAACCCCTTGGTGATTGGCCGCTCCCATGCATTCCTATGGGAGCGAGGTATTCCAAACTCTAGTTTCGAATGCTATTCGCTCATCTCTAATATATATAGCCATCTAATATATATAGCCATCTAAGGAGGGATTGTGTTTTTCTTTGTAGCGATAGGTACTCTTTAAATGAGGAGATATTTCGGAGATCCTGACACCACAGGGAACATTCGCACAGTTGGATTTCTGGTCCGTTTCATCCAAATCCTTCTTGCACAAAAATGAGACGTTCTTCATATCAGAACAGGCTGAACTAAAAAGTGAACAAAGTTCTAGGTAACATCTATTTGGCTCTATCCTAATAAATGCTGTGCACTATAATATATGACATTTACCTTAGCTATATAAATATGACAGAATTTACTCATTAGAATCTGGGTACAGCGCAGCACCCACTGATCAATTATAAACAGCGGAGGGGGAGGATTATTTCTAGGACACAAGAAGTTGTCATGGAGATACATGTCGCTAAGCTTAGTGTGGTACCTATTTAAAACCTGTTATGTTTCCATGCAAGATGTGTGGGTTAATAGTAATGTATTGGAGAAACGTATCCAAACCCGTAAGCGCGATATCTTAATTAGGGCAACATGTGAAAGGGTTCTTATATAGGATTGTATCCAGTAATCATTCTATTCCATGTTTATGCAAGTAAGGTCAGACACAGGGGTGTAACTACCAGGGTAGCGGCTGCCACAGGGCCTGGGACATTAGGGGGCCCGGCGACAGCCGCTACCGCTGCTTTTTTTTTAAAAAAAAAAAAGGCCGTTACCTGCTGGTGTAACTCCATCAGGTAACGGGCCCTATTTACTTATCGATCCTGGCTCCTGCTCACAGGCACTGTCGCTTATCCTTCTACAAAGGCTGTTAGCAGGAGTCAGGATCGATAAGTAAGGCCGTGGGCCTGTGATCCCCACAAACACTATCATTATACTTGGGGGTCCCAGATGTCACATGGACCAGGCTTGCTTCATTATGCATCGCGAAGCAAGCCTGGCTCAAGTGACGTCCCGTATGTCATTGAAGATGGCCGACATCAGCAGGGACTGCACCGGAGCCAGGGAGAGGTAAGTAACAGTGTTTTTATGTTTGTATCCTCCCCTGGGTCGTCCAACTATTATACTCTGGGGTCTGAAATAACCAGTGGTGAGCTAGAGTCAAGCTTAAATAGCCCTGGCTCGCCGTCTGACCCCCTGACCCCGGAAGTCCACGCTCCGGTCCCAGGAAGAGATTGGCAATCCCTGCAAACTACCATGGAGGTTCCAGTTTCTGGAAGCGCCGGACCAGGCGCAGACAGAGGAGCGGGCAGGCAACCTCTATGCACAGTCACAGAGGCTCCGATGTTCCCATGCCGTACTGCCCATATACATTAATTGGCATTAACTATACAGTTCCTATAAGGTAATAATAAATCATAGGGTCATGAAGCACAAATCCATTTTCAGCTGATATCACCAACGATCGAGAGAAAAATCTGGATTTGGAGCACTATCCCTTATATAAATCTCTATGCTGTAATTATAACTATAGTTATCCTCGAGATACCATATATACAGTGAATTAGGCTGTTTGTGTTACTGAACATATGAACGTTGCGTCTCTATCGTAGCTTTATTTTATAAACGTAAGCAACACAATCCCATGGGTCCTGACAGATGACTGTAGGTGACAATGCAATATGTTAATGTGTCATATTAAAGCTGGGTACGATTTTGTGCCAAGAATGAACACACAAATGGTAGGGGGTGAGAATTTTCTGGGACACAAGAAGTTGTCATGGAGACACACAGGCTTAGTAGAGAACCTATATTAAAACCTTTCGCATTCATGTGCTACATGTCTAGAATTCTGGGCGAGTTTGGATTCAGTGTTTCATTTTTTCTGGCAAACTTTAGATCCCAAGATCTATTGGATCTCTTGGAGCGCAACTACAGAGGGTTGAAGGGGTATATAAAGACAACCAGGAATAATAAGGTATATAGGTGGAGGTCCAGGGGATGTGCTCATGTAACCGATGAGGCCCAATCATGATGTCACCAGGAGTGCGCCGGACACCACAAAGAGGCCTGTAAGAGGTAATGGAAGGTGAGTATGAATGGTTTTTTCTCTTTTCGTCACCTTCATTGAGCTTCTACCTATTATATTGTATAATAATGTCACTCTTACTTTGACATAACTTTGGCTGTGTTTGCCTTCGAGAGCTACAAATTGGATACATTGATCGGAGATTGGAGAGTGTTTTTCACTATGTTTTAAGCATTTGTGGCTAAAGACCCACGTTGCGGAAACTCAGCTTTTTTATTGCAGTTTTTTGAGCCAAAGCCAGCAGTGGATTGAGCAGAAGGTTGAGTTATAAGAACTTTCTATACATGTCCAATTCCATTTGTAGCCAATCTGATCAGGATACTGATAATTGTAAGGGATACAAATATATATTAGACAATGATATACTGTATATACATTGTCAGGGTCTGAGGTTGTTAGGTGGGGGGGCATACACACACAAGTCCAGTTTCTTTAGTCCAAAACAAAGAGAGAGTTTATTTTCACTCTAAAAAGTAGTGCAGCAAAAAGGAAACAATATAAAAATAACTCCCTGCCCGGCTCTAGCTAAACATAGAATAGGTGACCTCACCTAGAATAACAGTAATCAAACAGCCAGTAGAATCATTCAGGACACAACTCCAAAAATATGACCTCTCTGTTGACTCTTCCAGCCAAGCTCTGCCAAAGTCTGCTGTTGGAGCTGGCTTCTTAAGCCTCCTTGACGAGGAGACTCAACAGCTGAGTCGCTGCCGAAACACCCCCAACGTGTGGACTGGAGGGGGGTGGAATGACAGGACCCACTACCAACCTACCTGCCATTCCTAAAAATCCAGCCCAATACTGAGCATTTACCAAAATGCTCAGCAGACAAAAGTTGTCTGCTGAGAACAAACATTCCTTCTGGAGTTTTCTCATCTCACCCACCTTAGTAGTCTGGGCGAGATGTACACCCCCTCCATTACCTGACCAGCCATCCGCTTACACCCCATCCATTATCTGACCAGCCATCGGCTTACAACATATATAAAGGATAAGCTTTATTTGTAGAAACCATTAACTGGTTTGCATTAAATGATGCAATATATTCTTGTCTTATTTGCCCTTGGGTTGGGATTAAATAAGATCTAGTTGCCAGTGGCCTTCAGATAATTTTGTTACATGTTAAATTCTATTAGACCATTGGGTTTTTTTAGCGTACCAGAAATCTACAGGCTACCGGACTATCATGTCTGCACTTGGTTGTATTATACACTGTCTGATCAAGAGACTCCTCAGGACCACCAGAGATCTTCAAACCAAAAAAGGTTATTGTTATATCCCCTGAATACAATAACTGCAAAGAAGTTCCGAGGCTGACCCAGGAGACTATGTACGGGAAGAGAGGGAGACTTCCTCCCCAGAGGAATGCTGCTGAAGAAGACGTGTCATGACAGAATGAATAAACTGGTATATATGCTGTTCTGTTGTAACCTGCAGCTGAGTGGCCTGTACGGGCTGTCGTCACTGTCATGGCCGGTTTTAGACAAACTGTGGTCCTGGGCAAAATTACAATAGAGCCCCAAATGCTGATATACCAACAACACCATCATATTTCTAGTGGCAGCCCCTTTAATAACGCCTCTACAATTGAATGGACTCTAATATAATTCTTTATTGGCAGAACGGCACAATTGGTTTCATAACAACACCCCCTTTTAGACCAAGCTTATCCTGATAAATTTGTCAACTCTGTCGAGCACCCGCTGGATCAGTTGTTTTGCACTTGAGAAAGGGCTTTGTACAACCTGAAACACATCATGCTGTTCTGCCAATAACGAATATATTATAGTCCATTCGAGTGAGTCGTATGTCGGGACCAGTGAGTGTGGAGGTTGTGTTTTTGGGATAGTCCTATCTTTTACTGTATCCATCCGGCCTGTCCGTGTTTGCCCACCCCCATTGCCACCACTCTCGCCAGGGACCACAGTGTTCATGCAGGTTTTGGTGTTGTGACCAATTCACAACACCCAAAGGTGAGGAATCACCTGGTCCGAATTTAATCATGTGATTTCCTTATATCTACTTGATGGTGTTACACTATAGTGTGCTCAGTGTCTGTTTCCTCTTTTGTCTCTTACAATAGTGCCCCTTATATTTAACTAGAGGGAGGACGCGGCTTTGCACGGGTATATTACATTTTATGTTTGTGTAGTGGCCCCATAAGAAATGTCCAATTTAGCACTGGTGTATTTTGTATGTGGTTTGTGTGTATGTCCATAAGCGTCATGTGATTATGTGTATCTCATTATGGATATCAGTGAAAATCCTTCCCCGTGTAGTACTGTGTTTAGATGTAAGTATCTAATACTTCTTGGTGTGGTACTGTGTGCAGATGCGCATATCTAATCCTCCCCCGTGTGGCATTGTGTGAAGAGGCATGTATCTAATCCTCCGGTAAGTGAAACTGTGTGCAGACGTGCATATCTAATCTTACGGCATGTGGTACTATGTGCAGATGCGCGTATCTAATCCTCTGGCGTGTGGTACTGTGTGCAGATGCGCGTATCTAATCCTCCCCCTGTGGTACTGTGTGCTGAGACGTGTATCTAATTATCTGGCATGTGGTACTGTGTGCAGAGGCATGTATCTAATCCTCCAAAGTGTGGTACTGTGTTCAGACGCACGTATCTAATCCTCCCCTGTGTGGTATTGTGTGAAGAGGCACGTATCTAATCCTATGGCGTGTGGAACTGTGAGTAGACACGCGTATCTAATCCTACAGCATGTGGTACTGTATGCAGACGCGTGTATCTAATCCTATGGCGTGTACAACTGTGTGAAGATGTGCATATCCAATCGTCTGGCATGTGGAAGTGTAAGCAGATGCACGTATCTAATTCTACGGCATGTGGTACTGTGTGCAGACATGCTTATCTAATCCTCTGGCGTGTGGTACTGTGTGCAGATGCGCATATCTAATCCTTCCCTGTGTGGTACTGTGTGCAGATGCACATATCTAATCCTCTGGCATGTGGTACTGTGTGCAGATGCACATATCTAATCCTCTGGCATGTGGTACTGTGTGCAGATGCACGTATCTAATCCTCCCCCGTGTGGTACTGTGTGCTGAGACACGTATCTAATTTTCTGGCTTGTGGTACTGTGTGCAGATGCATGTATCTAATCCTCCAAAGTGTGGTACTGTGTGCAGACACACATATCTAATCCTCCCCTGTGTGGTATTGTGTGAAGAGGCACGTATCTAATCCTACGGCATGTGGAACTATGTGTAGATGCACGTATCTAATCCTACGGCATGTGGTGCTGTGTGCAGATGTGCATATCTTATGCTCTGGTGTGTGGTACTGTGTGCAGACGCATGTATCCAATCCCTCAGTGTGTGGTACTTTGTGCAGACGCGTGTATCTAATCCTTCGGCATGTGGAACTGTGTGCAGAAGTGCGTATTTAATCCTCTGGTTTGTGGGACTGTGTGCAGATGCGTGTATCTAATCCTCTGGCGTGTGATACTGTGTGCTGATCTGTGTATCTAATCCTCTGATGCGTGAATCTCAGTTTGGATATCAATGTTGGGTTGTGTATATGGAGTGACCGTGTGTATTGCAGTTGGAATATGAGTGAAAGACTTGCAGGTTTGTATTGGCTAAGGGGGGGGGCACTGTGTTTGGAATGCTGTATCTCAGCAACGGTACGTCCGAGCGAGTTGGAGTCTCATCGTAAACCTTCCCGGATGCTTGAAGTATCTCTGTACCAAATTTGGTGAAGATCGGTCCAGTCGTTTGGTTTGCATTAGAGAACAGACAGACAGAAATTCATTTTTATAATATAGATAGTCCCCACCCATAAATAATAAATAATAGTTTGCCTCCTCAGCAGGTGATCCCTTTCCCTTACCAGAAAACAATCTTGTACTCACCTTACCATGGTCCCACGATAAGCGGAGCAGTCAAAGACTCTCCCTGTAGTAGTGGCACAGGGGGTATAATGCAGTGATGTCATCACGCCACCTGCACCACAACGTCCTTTCAGCTCCCTGCCCTGTCATTAAATTAAATAGTATTGGTGGGCACTGCACAGCACAGTGCGCCGATACACCAGTGGACAGTGGAGGCTAAAAGCATGATGCTTCGGATCCTGGGCCCCCCCACCCCAGCCTAATGCTTGGCCTTGGATGCCTGCTGCAGAAACCATTTCATTTGCAAATACAGTATATGTGAATATATCCTTACTTTACCACTGACTATCTGACCGATCAAACAGGATGGGTAGGAGTTTGCAGCTATATTTGCAGCGATCGCCTATTTGGTAATGTTTTGATCTTTACAGACCAGTTTCCTTATAGAATACATTAGTTTGATAGCAAGCAAAGCTTACAGCGGGTGATGTATGAGAAACAGCGTGTGCAGCCATCATCCATGATGTTACTTATGACAAGATGTGTTGCTATGGTTCCTACAGTTTATGATTTTTCGTATATGACCCCCGGTGCGGTTTGCTTTTAGTTTCCTATATTGCCAGTAATGATGGAGAGAATTAGTGGGGCACAGTTACCTAAATGGCAATGATTCTCAGAAGAAGAGGGGAATAAATCTGCGGATTAATAGAGTACATGGAAATATCCGTCTGACATTCAGGAATCAGGATTAAACTATAATATACCAACTGTGTCTAGGAGTGGTCATTAAAATAGCAGGTATTTAATAGGGGCGCAATAACCAGCGCTGGATTATGTGATGTCTTCTGATCACAGGATACCTGGATGGCGGACACTGGAGCAGGGAAGACAATTGCTGGGAAACCTGACAATGTTAATTATGTCGGCACAGAAGAGGTTTGATGGAGGAGCAGAAGCGTCTTCTTATTACTCACATCTGTCAGAATGAAGAGTAAGGGAGGGAGGACAATTCATTAGATTGGGTGACATACATGTCAACATCTGAGTCTCCCATATAGACAGCTCATTGGGCAGCAAAGCCTCCTACCAGCACCTACACATCTATATACAGACTCATTCATTTTGAACAACCTCTGCATTTACTTTGTGCATGGTCCTGGTTTGACAAGATCTTCATTACTTTGCGAGCAAGATATATATATATATATATATATATATATATATATATATATATATATATATATATATATATAGGGTCCTAGTTCTTGCTTCTATCACAGAAATAAAAAGTGCTGAATTGGAGGTGACAAAGTAGCACCATGTCTAAGTATTAGGAGGCATAAATAACGGATTGGGGGTACTGTCTCACCTTAGGGAGACTGGCAAGTAGGAATAATCCTCCATGAGTAGTCCTTCATTTTGTATCTGTCATCCATTTTGTATTCTAATATATAATTACGAGGGGAGGTCACTCTGTGTGTGAAAGGATGTAGACATAGACATGTCTGTACGCTGCTTATCTCGGAGGCTTCGTTGTGAGGGGGGCACCAAGTTCTCCCTGAACATATCTAAATCTTGAATAAATATTTATCATTGTATTAATCACATTCTATATGTTTTATTTGCAATGCCGAATTTATGATCATTCTGATTTCCAAAAATGTAACAATCTAGATTTATCTAGTGAGGCCACCCAGGGAAGTTGGTATGTGTAGCACTGGCGGGGGACATTGTTGCGTTCCGCGGCTGGGTACCGGATGCTGCGCATGGATGGGAGTGGCGGGCTTCGGTGTGGTACAGCGAGGAAACTGGCTCGGCGATGCCGCGCATGCGTGTGGAAGGTGGCCGGGTGCGCGGGGGAGTGTTGGCCTGTGTAAGTGGTGATTGGCGCAGGGAGTGAGGGTGGCGCGGACAAAGTCGCGGGTAATGCTAGTAACCCATAAGGGGATAATATCACTCCATCAATATCCACACATTCTTGTCTCTCATGCCACGTTAAGTTGAAATTCTCCCTTCATATAATACAAGGGTTTGAGATATGACAGTAAACTTCTTTTCCTGGCTCCGCTGCCCTCTGTCACATTACATCTAAAGCTAGCAGGAGTTTTTTCTGTCATTCTACTGAGCTTTGTAGTAGAACAAAACCCTGCAAGTTGTTCAAAGGCTTCTAGACACCCAGATCTCAGGAAGGGAGATCAATGGAGCTCAGAACAGACGCTTATTAGCCGGGATTTAACGAAGCATGTAGCAAATGGCAAAGAAATGAAATATTTTCACACATATCCTCCATTTATGCCAGCTGGATGGCAAGGGTCACACAATTTTTTTAAAATCATTCTTTGGAACATATTCTTCACCCCAGAGTTCAGCTATCTGTGAAAACTGCAGTATAAATCCAAGCACTATTATAGGAGCATAACTATTAGCTCCATATAGAGAGTACTGGAAAATACGTTACCAATTGGCTGTAAATGTCAGGGCAGAATTTAATCAATTGTTTAGATGATACTTAGTAACCCCCCCCACCAAAATATATATATATATATATATATATATATATATATATATATATATATATATATACACACATACACACACACACACACACACACACAGTGTGGACCATAAGTTTGGATATACCCAGATAAAATGAAATGGAAGTGGTTGCTGATATCACCTTGTGGTTAGTACATGGGAGGGGGAAACATTTGAGGTCGGATGACACCCATAGTGGCCATCTGCAAAACCGCCATTTTGGTTTCAACTTTACATTTTTCAATGGGAAGGGGGTCATGTGGCACATCAAACACATGGAGAATTGCACAAAAAAGACAATGGTGTGCTCATTTTTAACATAGCTTTATTCATTAACATGTTATTGACAAGTTTGCAAGATGGAGCAACAACAGGAACCCACTAAAGGATGAGCTCAAAGTGCTGCCCATTGCATTGAATTGTCAGCGCGTCAATGGCCCCAGAGATAGAAGTCCAAGGGAGTGAGATCCGGAGACCTTGGGTGTATCCATATCTGGGTGTATCCATACTTATGGCCCACCCTGTATATCCTAGGGACAGGATTGGCCAAATGAGCTACTGCACTTAGAACAAGGAGTGCTCCAGGGAGTGTTTCAATACTTACTTCCTCCATTGTTCTATTTGAGATGAACCACAAGTTTCCAGACTAGTTCCTAGCTTACGGGACATTCACGCCATTATGTACTCCTGTTACTCTTATCCATCATAGGATGAGAGCAATGGACATTAATGGCAGTAGAGCGACTAATGCAGGTGAAGCCCTGTGTCTACATGTTTTACCATAGACTCTAATGTAAAAAATGTCAGAATCTTCCATCATGTCTGTTTACTTTTGTAATGAAAGAAAAAGTCCTGCATGGACAACTTTTTCTTTCATCAGAAAAATGCGAAAAGGATTGAAGAACGCCTCTGTTATCCTCTGTTATATTTTTTTTTACGTGAGAATGAATACAGATGGACACCAGCTATCTGCATTAGTCACTTAGTGAACATTTTTCACATTCTAGGACAGATGACAGCAATGAACATTAGTAACGGCAGTGTGAAATTACCTCTACTGTTATAATTATGTATTCCAGCCCCAGTAAAGGTAACTACCAGTGAACTCAGGAAGGAGGGAGGATGTAGAATGACTTTGGGGTTGGGTGCTGTTTCCAACCATGTGCCCCAAGATTGCAACATCTTTGAAACCTGTCACTCATCACAATTGGAACCACGGAGGTAGGAGCATAACTAACAAGGGCTGGACCCCATAGCAAACTTTTGACTTGGGCTCCACAACCAGACAATTGCTAATTTGGTATTAGACTCTCAACTTTTGCCTGGTTTCATATAGGATAGCGCTAGTGACTGTACTGACAGTATAAGGAATCCCTATGATGCTGTTAATTTTTGTTATTAACTAGTAGTCAGTTTGGTACATTCAGCTGTAATATGGGCGCAGAAATGTACCCACATTATGCCTGTGTAGACCAAGTCTTAGTAGTAATGGTTTGCTTTTAGAAGCTCATTTCTTAGGCTAGGCGACAGGTGAATGAAGGATATAACACAGAAGCAGTTGCTACCATGTAATATCGGTACCGCTATCTATAACGCCCGCTGGTCACTATTAGGACAGATGAGTGTCAGTGTGAATGGCAAAGGTCTCCTGCAGGACCACGGCCACATTTAGATATTCTATTTACTGTTACAGTCTGCCAAGCTATTCCACCATCAAGATGAATGCATTTTATTACCTGTATGGAAAAGGAGATTAGGACAAGGCTGTTCTACCAGAAATTGTGAGCGCTCATAAGTAGGCTCCTGGACTCAAAACGGGGGTTTCGATATGATGGATGATGTGAGTGATCTGAACTGAGTAGCAAAATGGCCTTATTATTCTTCATTTCTTCCCTGCCTGTGGCCCTTCAATGGTGCTACATCAAACCTCCGACTAATTACATAGGTAACAATGGGAGATATAAGAGCATGGATACCACAAAGGGCAGCGTTCTCCTGCAAAGAGCGTTAACCCTGTCCTGCCCCACTCCTGCTACTAGGTACTGCGCTAACATTGAATGTTACATGCAAATACTTCATGTATATGGATATGACAAAGCCCAAAAGCTGCTGCCCCTGGAGCTAAAAAACAACTATATTTATAGAAGGGATTATAGCCAAGATCTTAAATTAAATTTCACTTTATTAAAAATAAGACAAAACTAGTAGTGGACAGTCCCAAAACCCACCAAAGAGGATAATTATTAAAAATACTAAACTTTACTGATGTTCAAATTTAAAAATAACACCCTTCTAAAATAGTGCGCAACTAGGTGATTAAAAATCACTGACCACCAAAAGCAACGCGTTTCTAGACTGTGATATCTTGCAGCCATTCATCAGAGGCAATTTTTCATATTTACAAAATAACCATCGGAAAAAGAAGACAGACACCGACAAACTGGTAGTGGCGTAACTTCCACCATAGCAGCGGAGGCAGCTGCCACAGGGCCCGGGACATTGGGGGCCCGGTGACAGCCGCTACCGCTGCTATCCTTATACTCGGCGGTCTTTTCAGACCCCCGAGTATAATGATTGGCGGATTGAGAGAGGTAAGGAACATAAAAAACATGTTACTTACCTCTCCACGATCCTGCCAGGCCTCCTTCCTGACGTCTCTGACGTCACATGAACCCGGCCTGCGTCCCGGGTCATGTGACGTCCGACGTCATTAAACAAGGACAGCAGCGCAGAAGGCAGCGGAGAAGACCACGTAGGAGCCGGGGGACAGGTAAGTAACAGTAGTTTTTTATGTTTTTATTCCCCCGGGTCTCCAATTATTATACTCTGGGGTCTGAAAAGCTATATAGAGTATAATAATTGTTTATGGGTGTCCACAGTGGGACATAGTACTGTGTGTAGGGGCCACTAAGGGACATAATACTGTGTGCAGGGGCCACTATGGGACATAATACTGTGTGCAGGGGTCACTATGGGACATAATACTGTGTACAGGGGCCACTATGGGACATAATACTGTGTGCAGGGGCCACTATGGGGCATAATACTGTGTGCAGGGACCACTATGGGACATAATACTGTGTGCAGGGGCCACTATGGGACATAATACTGTGTGTAGGGGCCACTAAGGGACATAATACTGTGTGCAGGGCAGGGGTGAACCTGGGCTTTCTGCCGCCTGAAGCGGCGTCAGAAAGCCGCCCCCCTCCGGAGGAGGGGCGGAGCTGAAGGGGCGGGGTCACAAAAGGGGCGGGACAAAGCGGAAGGGGTGGGGTCAAGTGGAAAGGGGGCGTGGCCTAGCGGAGCAAGCGGCGTTCGCAGGCAGAGAGCAGGCAGGGAGAATACCTGCTCTCTGCCTGAGTGTGAGGGGTGGCCACTAGAGCAGCGCTGCGTCCAGCAGGGCCGCCCCAATACACCGCTCGCTTCCCCGTGTCAGGCTGCAGACACGGTGACGCTAAGCCAGTCCAGGACAGCTTGTACTGGACTGGCTTAGGTCAGCAAAAATGCCGCCCTCCCAAGGCCCTGGCATAGCGCCACCTGAAGCGCTCGCTTCAGGTCACCTCATGGGAGGTGCGAAGCTTGTGCAGGGGCCACTATGGGGGGATAATACTGTTTGCAGGGGCCACTATGGGACATAGTACTGTGTGCAGGGGACACTATGGGACATAATACTGTGTGTAGGGCCCACTATGGGACATAATACTGTGTGCAGGGGCCACTATGGGACATAATACTGTGTGCAGGGGCCACTATGGGGGATAATACTGTGTGCAGGGGCCACTATGGGACATAATACTGTGTGTAGGGCCCACTATGGGACATAATACTGTGTGCAGGGGCCACTATGGGACATAATACTGTGTGCAGGGGCCACTATGGGGGATAATACTGTGTGCAGGGGCCACTATGGGACATAATACTGTGTGTAGGGCCCACTATGGGACATAATACTGTGTGCAGGGGCCACTATGGGACATAATACTGTGTGCAGTGGCCACTATGGGGCATAATACTGTGTGCAGGGGTCACTATGGGACATAATACTGTATGCAGGGGCCACTATGGGACATAATACTGTGTGCAGGGGCCACTATGGGACATAATACTGTGTGCAGGGGCCACTATGGGACATAATACTGTGTGCAGGGGCCACTATGGGGCATAATACTGTGTGCAGGGGTCACTAAGGGATATAATACTGTGTGCAGGGGCCACTATGGGCTATAATACTGTGTGCAGGGGCCACTATGGGGCATAATACTGTGTGCAGGGACCACTAAGGGAGATAATACTGTATGGAGGGGCCACTATTGGGGATAATACTGTGTGTAGGGGTCACTATGGGACATAATACTGTGTGGAGGGGCCACTATGGGACATAATACTGTGTGCAAGGGTCACTATGGGGCATAATACTGTGTGCAGGGGCAACTATGGGGCACAATACTGTGTGTAGGGGTCACTATGGGACATAATACTGTGTGCAGGGGCCACTATGGGGCATAATACTGTGTGCAGGAGCCACTATGGGGCATAATACTGTGTGCAGGGGCCACTATGGGACATAATACTGTGTGCAGGGGCCACTAAGGGACATAATACTGTGTGCAGGGGTCACTATGGGACATAATACTGTGTGCAGGGGTCACTAAGGGAGATAATACTGTATGGAGGGGCCACTATTGGGCATAATACTGTGTGCAGGGGTCACTATGGAGCATAATACTGTGTGCAGGGGACACTATGGGACATAATACTGTGTGTAGGGGCCACTATGGGACATAATACTGTGTGCAGGGGCCACTAAGGGACATAATACTGTGTGCAGGGGCCACTATGGGACATAATACTGTGTGCAGGGGTCACTATGGGGGATAATACTATGTTAAGGGGCCACTATGGGGGATAATACTGTGTGCAGGGGACACTATGGGCTATAATACTGTGTGCAGGGGCCACTATGGGGCATAATACTGTGTGCAGGGGCCATTATGGGGAATAATACTGTGTGCAGGGGCCACTAAGGGACATAATACTGTGTGCAGGGGCCACTATGGGGAATAATACTGTGTGCAGGGCCACTATGGGACATAATACTGTGTGCAGGGGCCACTAAGGGACATAATACTGTGTGCAGGGGCCACTATGGGACATAATACTGTGTGCAGGGGTCACTATGGGGGATAATACTATGTTAAGGGGCCACTATGGGGGATAATACTGTGTGCAGGGGACACTATGGGCTATAATACTGTGTGCAGGGGCCACTATGGGGCATAATACTGTGTGCAGGGGCCATTATGGGGAATAATACTGTGTGCAGGGGCCACTAAGGGACATAATACTGTGTGCAGGGGCCACTATGGGGAATAATACTGTGTGCAGGGGCCACTATGGGGAATAATACTGTGTGCAGGGGCCACTATGGGGCATAATACTGTGTGCAGGGGCCACTAAGGGAGATAATACTGTATGGAGGGGCCACTATGGGACATAATACTGTGTGCAGGGGCCACTATGGGGGATAATACTGTGTGCAGGGGTCACTATGGGACATAATACTGTGTGCAGGGGCCACTATGGGGGATAGTACTGTGTGCAGAGGCCACTAAGGGACATAATACTGTGTGCAGGGGCCACTATGGGACATAATACTGTGTGCAGGGGTCACTAAGGGACATAATACTGTGTGCAGGGGCCACTATGGGATATAATACTGTGTGCAGGGGCCACTATGGGAGATAATACTGTATGGAGGGGCCACTATGGGACATAATACTGTGTGCAGGGGCCACTATGGGACATAATACTGTGTGCAGGGGCCACTATGGGACATAATACTGTGTGCAGGGGTCACTAAGGGACATAATACTGTGTGCAGGGGCCACTATGGGACATAATACTGTGTGCAGGGGTCACTATGGGGGATAATACTGTGTTCAGGGGCCACTATGGTGTATAATACTGTGTGCAGGGGCCACTATGGGACATAATACTGTGTGCAGGGGTCACTAAGGGAGATAATACTGTATGGAGGGGCCACTATTGGGCATAATACTGTGTGCAGGGGTCACTAAGGGAGATAATACTGTATGGAGGGGCCACTATTGGGCATAATACTGTGTGCAGGGGTCACTATGGGACATAATACTGTGTGCAGGGGTCACTATGGAGCATAATACTGTGTGCAGGGGACACTATGGGACATAATACTGTGTGCAGGGGTCACTATGGGACATAATACTGTGTGCAGGGGTCACTATGGGGATAATACTGTGTGCAGGGGCCACTATGGGGATAATACTGTGTTAAGGGGCCACTATGGGGCATAATAGAACACGCAGAAATGCATAGGAGGGGGTCGGTTGGGATCTTCGGCGTCGGTGTCGGTCGGGGTAGGGGGGGGTCATGTCAAAAGTTTGCCACGGGGCTCCGCCATTCCTAGTTACGCCACTGCTGGTAAGTATGTCTCCTACTGTCATAAGACCCTAAAAGAAGAGAAACTCAAGTTCACTAATCAACAAAATCAACACCCTCACTGATTACACTTAGAGTATGCACTGAAGTCCCGATCACATAATGGGTTAAATAGATAAATGAGCTATCTATATAGAGCCGAAATCACACTATAGGCTAACAAGAAATCCCGACGTAGGGGCAGTATTCAACCAAGGAAAATAATAAAGAAATATGATATTGGTATACTCAAATAAGTCAAGAGGACATGTTTAATGGGGGCGTATTAATATAGTATTTAATATACAGCTATAGTGGCGTTACCAGTTTAGATAAAGCATGCATATCCTATTGCATCATTCAAACCCCAGGGTTTAACAGTTTTTAATAGGAAGGTCCATCTAGGCTCACACTGGAGGACCTTGCGATCAAATTCCCCCCCTCCGGCTGAAGGAGTCACAACTTCAATTCCCTGAAATGACACAAATGAAGCATCCCCCTCATGCTTCTCCCAAACATGCCAGGCAACTGGCATATCATCCTGCCTCAATATGGTATTAACATGATCCAATATCCTTCTACGGAATTCACGGACAGTTTTGCCCACATATTGGGTACCACATCTGAACGTTATCAAATATACTATCCCTCTTGACTTGCAGTTGATGAAATCATGATTGTGAAAATATCAATGCTTTGCATGTGCCACAGCGATGGGTACCGGACAATTGTATCTTACAGCTTTGTAGCCAATTTCCTTGATCCACCGGTCTTAAATGACTATGTACCAATTTTTTCTACTTCATATTCTAGTTCCCCTTGAACCACTACAAGCGCAGGTGGACTGGACAAAGGAAGGACAGGAGAAATATATTTTTTCAAAAGCGACTTATAAAAGACATTGTGGATACGGAAAGTATCCAAACCAAACCAAACTTGATCTCCAACCCGGTATTCCGGACCAGGTAAACGTTTTTTATTAGCCTGTCGTTTTTGACATTCTTGGGCTTTTACCAGGCTCAGGCGAGCCTGGGCCCAGATTGTGCACAGTCGTTGAAAAATCTGTTCAGCATTGGGATTAACAGACGCAGTACTATAGAGAGAGGAGTACCTGGGGTTAAAACCATAGTTGCAATAAAACGTTGCATTTTAGTGGTAACCCTGTTGTTTATTGCAAACTCTGCTAGAGGAAGGAAGGCTCTCCATTTTTCCTGAGCATCAGACACAAAACACCTTAGATATTGCTCCAAGGTTTGGTTGAATCTCTTTGGCCGGGTTCACACGGAGTTACGTGCCGCGAGATTTGGCACGTAGACGCCGCGTGACCCTTTGCGTGCCGTACACGCTCCCATTCATTTCAATGGGAGCGGGGAGCGTATGCGCCGCGCTAGTTTGCGGCCGTGAATAAATGCACGGCCGCAAACTAGCGCGGCGCATACGCTCCCCGCTCCCATTGAAATGAATGGGAGCGTGTACGGCACGCAAAGGGTCACGCGGCGTCTACGTGCCAAATCTCGCGGCACGTAACTCCGTGTGAACCCGGCCTTTGTCTCAGGACGGAATGCTGATGAAAAAGACAGAGAGATCCCCAAACGACTACAAAATTCTTTCCAAAATTTAGAGACAAATTGTACCCCACAATTGCACACAGTATTTTCAGGTATGCTGTGTAAGTGGAGTATATGATTAATAAAGTGCGAGGCTAGACGTGGAGCACTTGGGATTTTCTTGAGGGGTACAAAATGACACATTTTGGAGAACCTATCCACAACCACCCAAATCACAGTTTTCCCTTGGGAACAGGGCAAATCAGTAATGAAGTCCATTGAAAGATGAGACCACGGTCTACTAGGTACAGGAAGAGGATGCAGAAGGCCCTCTGGTAACCTTCTAGGTACCTTCATCCTAGCACACACCTCACAGGCTATTACGAATTCATGTAAATCCCGGGACCAACTAGGCCACCAGTATGAGCGAGAGAGCAGATATTTGGTACCAGCCATGCCAGGATGTCCTGCTAAAGGGGAGCAGTGAATCTCCTCCGACACACAGAGACGAAGGTTAGGAGGAACAAATAATTTCCCAGTAGGAGTATTTCTGGGAGCAAGATCTTGCAATTTAACCACAGACGTCGCAAGATCAGGGTTTATAGTGACCACTACCACACCAGGGGACAGGATTTTTTCTGGCACAATCTCTTGGGCATCACTGGGACAAAAACTGCGGGAGAGCGCATCGGCTTGCACATTTTTAGTACCAGGACAATGGGTTACCACAAAGTTAAAGAGTATGAAGAACAAGGCTCATCGAGCCTGTCAAGGAGATAGTTGCTTAGCCCCATCCAAATACAATAAATTCTTGTGATCGGTAATGACTGTGATTTTATGTTTAGCCCCTTCAAGGAAGTGTCTCCATTCTTCAAATGCCCACTTGATAGCGAACAGTTCGCGATTACCCACATCATAATTGCACTCTGCAGGGGCGAACTTCCTAGAGAAAAATGCCACAGGTTGCAAACATGTGAGGGTCTCTGGACCCTGAGACAAAACTGCACCAACCCCCACTTCTGATGCATCAACCTCCACAACAAAGGGTTGCTCCAGGTCTGGTGGCATAAAGACCACATGTTTTTAGTTGTTCAAATGCCTGTTCTGCCTCAAAAGACCAATTGGTCAAATCTGCCACCTTTTTTGTTAGATCCGTCAATGGCTTAGCAATGATAGAAACATTTTTGATAAATTTTCGGTAGTAATTAGAGAAGCCCAGGAAGCGTTACAGTGCCTTAAGGCACCTTGAGTGGGTCCATACAGAATGAATCAGATGAATGAATGAAGTAACCCAGGAAAGTGACTCTTTAGACTCCAAAGAGGCATTTGGACAGTTTGGCAAACAGACTGTTTTGGCGTAATCGCAACATAACATTCCTGACATGTTCCACATGTGTAGCCCGATCTGGAGAAAAAAAAACAGGATATCATCCGGATAGACCACCACATACCGACCCAGCAGGTCTCTGAAAACATCATTGATAAAGTGCTGGAAAACTGCTGGTGCATTGCATAACCCAAAGGGCATAACCAGGTACTCAAAGTGACCCTCCGGGGTGTTGAATGCAGTTTTCCACTCATCTCCCTCCTTGATCCTGATCAGATTTTATGCCCCCCGGAGATCAACCTTTGAAAACCAGCAGGCACCCACAATCTGATTAAAAGATCCCGAATCAGTGGAAGTGGGTACTGGTTTTTGACAGTAATTTTGTTTAGTTCACGACAGTCAATGTATGGCCGCAAACCCCCATCTTTTATGTCAACAAAAAAGAAACCAGCTCCCATGGGAGAATTAGATGGACGGATGTGACCTTTCAGAAGACTATCCTGAATGTATTCACGCATAGACTTACGTTCTGGAGCAGAAAGATTGAAAATCCTTCCCTTAGGGTATTTAGAATCAGGGAGGAGTTCAATCGCACAGTCATAAGGTCTATGCGGGGTAAAACCTCAGCAGATTTAAGATCAGAAACATCATAAAAATCAGACAAGAATTCAGGAATAGAGATGAGCGAACAGTCAAATATTCAATATTCGTTTCGAATAGCCACTCAATGTTTGACTATTCGAACAGATATCGAACCCTATTATAGTCTATGGGGAAAAATGCTTCGTTTCAGGGGAACCCACCATTCGATTCAGGAGGGAGGGTCACCAAGTCCACTATGACACCTCAGGAAATGATGCCAACACCTCTGGAATGACACTGGGACAGCAGGGGAAGCATGTCCGGAGGTCATCTAACACACCAAAGACCCTCTATTACCCCAACATCACAGCCTAACAACTACACACTTTACACATTCAAAAAAAACCTCTATCAAAGTGGGAAAATACCTGGAAACCTTCTTTACTCCCCAAATGGATTTATACAAACCCCAATTTAAGCTAAAGAAACATTAACAAGCACCCCTTTAGATCACGTTGCCCATGACAACCACAGATGGAATAGACAATTGGAAATCCAACAGTCCCCCCCCTGACCTGTCATTGTGGATGTGTGTGATGTGGTGAGACCTTCCAAAATTCACTTTTCTGGCCCTTAACGTGAGCCCTTCCAAATTAAGTTACAGGCCCTTAAGCTGAGCACTCAGCAGAGATTGAGGCCCTTCAGGTGACTTCAGCCTCTACCTGCAGAGTTTTTTGCCCATTGGGTGAGTTGAGTCTTGCACCAGCAGCGTGTTTGCCCCTTTAAAATTGTTAGCCCCTAAAACGGTGGTTCCACAACCATCACTCTCATTGTGTTGGATTGATGCAGTGGATTGGACTGAGGACCCAGACATTGACCTTGATTTTGATTGGGAAATTGATAACATTGTGGCATCAAGTCCTGGGGGTAACTTTTATATAGAGGACCGCAAAGGGGGAGAATTGGCTGCAACCACTACTAGCGGTAATGGTCCTCTAATATCAGACTCTACATTACCTCTACAGGGTTCTGATCAGGTGTTAATAGTCCAAACAACATGCTCCAGTACTTTAGATGTAGATCAGAAACCACTTTCCCTTCCGACACCAGATTTAACCAAGCCTCACCATCATCACCCTGCTGAGATGGAGCCACTAAAGGAAACCTTGCCTTCCAAGGCATGTCCTGGAGCTGCGACTGAGCCAAATCTAAACACAAAGACCTTTGAAACAGAACAGAATTCACCAGCAGTGTTTTTGGCCCTTAGGGTAAGTTGAGCCTTGCACCAGCACGTGTCCCGTAACATCAGGCGGGCCCTAAGTTCTGCGCTTTGCACAAAGTTCCACCTTGACCACCGACGCACCGAGGCAGAAAACATTCAGAGCACACTCCTCTCATCTTCACACCGTTAGCTGGCGGAGGAAGACGAGGGGGATCAAGTGGCATTTGATGTCACTGTCCCACACGAGGCTAGAGGGTGCACTTCAGTGCATCCCATTGCTTCACCACAGATGGTGTGAAGGGGAGTGGAAAATGGAGGAAATGGAGAGTGACCCTTACAGTTGGGGGCAGTGAAGTCATGCCAAGTAATTGGATTGAGCTTATATAGCGTAACTGAATTGCTGTGTCTCCCACTTAGCTTTGTGGGTTAGACCCTTAAAAATTGGATTGACCTGATATACCCTGATTGAATTGCTGTGTATCCCACATAGCTTTGGGGGGTACAACATTAAAAACAGGTTTGACCATACATGGCCTGACTGAAGGAACGGCTGTCTCCCACTTAGCTTTGGGGGGGGGGGGGGGGTACAGCATGTGGAAAGCATGTTGAGCATATATGGAGTGAATTTTTCTGTATTCCCTGTTTTGGGGTTACACACTGCCTGAAAAGCTGGGTTGAGCGTATATAGCTCACAAAATTTTTCTGTATACTTGTTATGAGTTTGTGGGGAGACTGCCTGCAAAGCTGGGTTGAGCATATATAGCTGGACTGAATTGTTCTGTATCCCTGTTTTGGGGTTACACACTGCCTGCAAAGCTGGGTTGAGCGTATATTGCTGGACTGAATTGCTCTGTATCTCTGATTTGGGGGGACACCCCGTTGAAAGCTCGACTCCTCTCCCTGCAGTGTATAGCTCTGAAAAGAGCTGTTGTTGTTCTTCCGTTTTTCCCTGCCTACTAGAAGCTAATCCTCTCTAGCCCTCAGCAGCACATCTGTCCCTACATCTACAAGCCGCAAAATGACACGAAGATGGCGCTGGCTATTCTTATGAATGGGAAGTCACATGTTTTCGGCAGCCAATGGGTTTTTTCAATTTTTTTTCAATGCCTCCGTTGTCGTAGTTCCTGTCCCACCTTCCCTGCACAGTTATTGGTGCAAAAAACGCGCCAGGGAAGGTGGGAGGGGACACAAATTTTTACTGCGTATGCCGCGTGGTATTCGTTTGGAAACGAATACCTTGAACGGCCTGATATTCGATCAAATACCTATTCGATCGAACAGTGTTCGCTAATCTCTATTCAGGATTAACAGTTTTCTCGTTGAGACAATTGGAGGTATACAAAGCTTTGCAATGAGAAGAGCATTGATTCCCCCATTTTACCGATTCTTTTGTGGGCCAATCCAAAGTAGGGTTATGGAGGCTTAACCAGGGAATATAATATAATATCAGATGACAAATTTTCCATTACAAAGAAACTTAGGATCTCAGTGTTTATTGAGCCCACTTGTAATGAGATCAGCAGGGTTTTAAAATGGATTTTACCCCTGGCCAGTGGAGTAAAATCTGCTCCAGTAACCACTAGGGGAGTGTCTAATGGCACAAGATCAAGGCACAAAGCAGAAATAAATGAAAGTTTCACAAAGTTAGTGGCAGCCCCGAATCTACTAGAGCCTGGCCAGAAACAGATCTGTCCCCAGAGGACAGAGACACAGGTAACATCAATTTATGAAAATATTCGGAAAATACCTGGTTGCCTGAGTGGTTCTCCCGATTATCACTAAGGCCCTGAAGTTTTCCGCCGGTGTGCGTGGTTTGACGGGACAGTCTTGGATGAAATGACCCGATTTACAACAATACAGAACGAGATTATTCTGGACACGATATTCCCGTCTAGCCTTGGTATCCAGCGCTCCCAGCTGCATAGGCCAGGGGTGACAGGAAGAGAAATAGATTTTTTAACAGGAAGAGAGTGGTAGACAGAAGGCTTAACAGAATCAGACCCTACCCTCTCTTTATGTCTGTCCTAGAGTCTCCGATCAATCGGAGAGCTAGGGTCATGGCCTGTTCTAAGGTGGGGGGATTAGGGTGACCTACCCAAACGTCCTTAACTGAATCATTGAGACTCTGTTTAAAGAGAGCCCTCAACGCTGCATCACACCAACCAGTTGTTATACTAAACTTCCGAAATTCTGAGCAATAAATTTCAGCGGAGCGTTTACCCTGCCGGAGGGTAAGGAGTTGTGACTCAGCAAGTCCAATTTGGTCAAGCTCTGCATAAATATCCCCCAAAGATTTGAAAATTTTTTCCAAATCTGTTCACTCCTCTGCCGCAGGGGGAAGTTTAAGGGCCCAAGTCTGTGGATCCCCCTGTAAGAGAGAGATGACCACCCCCACCATCTGAGACTGAGATGCATGAGGGTTGACATGAAAGTATAACAGACATGACTCCCGAAACGTCGGTAGGGAAAGCCAGAGGTCAAGGATGAGAATACAAGTAGTGTTAGCAAGAGAAAAAAAAACTAGCACACGCAAGGCAATAGCAAGCACCAATGTGAATGTGAGCCTACAATAAGTAGGGAGGAAGAACCCGCCCCGGAGTTGATAGGCGGATAGGCTGTCAATCACAGGGCAAGACTGAAATTAACTATTAGAGGAGCAGAGGGAAATGAAGGTGAAGGAGATGGGTGTGGTGGAAAATCAATTACCAAGGTGAAAGAGTAGGACAGTGTTCAGACAATGCAAAAAGAACCCAAGGAAAGAAATCAGAGCTGAACATGCCTTTTGTGCCGCAGCATGCGGCCAGACAATAATGCCAAAGCCCGGACGGGCAAAGATGTTACAGTATTAACTTTAGATAGATTTCTACTTTTGATATTTATTAAAAATAATAACAATAATAATAATAATAATAATACAAAAACCTCTATAAGAAAGAAGATAATGGGATCCAACTATATAGGGCATTGTAATACATTTAAGTTAGAAAATGTAAAATAAGCAATAATTACAGCAATCCTATACTGGTGTGTGGGCAGAGGAAACATCAGAATTAGCATATTGGGTTTTGACACAAACTCATTACATTAGTTTACTAAATATGTTTTAATTACTTTGGCTTTATGGAATTTTTCATAATGAAGATTATTCTTGCTTTTTTTTCTTTGAATTTACACAATGTTCATTTACCACCTCAGCCATGATCACATTTTTGCCATTAGTTTATAGATACAGGACACTTTGGTTGCCACATACACCCCATGGCCAAAAACCAGATGTAATAGGCTTGTGGTCAGAGCTGCCAGACCACACAACTAATAAGCCAGGAGGCAAAGTAGCACCAGCTACCAGGTAGGTACACGTCAAGTGGTGGGGTCTTTATGGTGAACGACAGTGGTGAACCTAGCCTCTCTGCTGCGTTAGGAGGATGATCAAAAGATGCCCCCTCCCATATATTTGTGGGTCCCTTGCAATGTCCCTTGCACATGGAATTACACCCCACGGTGGCCCCTGCAGCCTATATGATTCTTCACAGCGGCCCCTGCAACCTCTATTATACCCCACAGAGGCATAATAGACTGTGGGGCATAATAGAGGTTGCAATGGCCACTGTGGGGTATAATAGAGTTTGCAGGGGCCGCTGTGGGGTATAATAGAGGTTGCAGGGGCCGATGTGGGGCAAAATAGAGGCTTCAGGGACCACAGTGGGGCATAATAGAGGCTGCAGGGGTCAAAGTGGGGCATAATAGAGGCTTCAGGGACCACAGTGGGGCATCATAGTGGTTGCAGGGACCACAGTGGCCCACTGTAATTCCAGCTGCAAGTCTTTTGGTGTCTGTCTCTACCAGCTTTGCACATCTAGAAACTGAAATTTCTCCCCATTCTTCTTTGCAAAATAGCTCAAGCTCAGCCAGATTGGATGGAGAGCATCTGTGAACAACAACTTCCATGTCTTGCCACAGATACTCAAAGGGATTTAGGTCTGGACTGTGACTGGGCCATTCTAACACATGAATATTCTTTGATCTAAACCATTCCACTGTAGCTCTGGCTGTATGTAAGGTGACAAAATGTGAAAAAGTTTAAGGGGAATGAATACTTTTGCAAACCATTGTACTATCCTATCAGTGCCCTGGGAACAGGAATACTACTTGATTGGGCAGTAAAGGATTCTATTATTCTATTAGATCGCACATTTTTGCCTGAGCTATAGGATTTCATGGCTTCTACGCTATTCAGATTCTCTTTATCCCTGACTACATGCGTACAGATGTGATCACCTGCTGAGGTGTTTGTCATTAGCTTAATGAGTGCTCCGCCATAATTTCCTCTCCAATACGTGGCCTGTCATGTACGTTCCGTGTCTCCATGTCTGGTAATTGCTGTCACTGGCTGGTTTTATACATGACAATCATTATGTAATAATGTGAGGGTTTTGTCTGTAAATCCGCAGTAACACAAAGTGATCTAATTGCGACGACAAGTGAAGAATTATCTCACACGCAGCAGGTCTAAGTCTGAATCCTCTGCTATGCTCAGCATCTAAGCCTGGCATGACTAGATTATAAAAATGAAAATTATTAAAATACTAGTTTATGCCATATTTATAGACAATTTGTCATGAGACAATTCAATTCAATCTACAGGCAGTGTGTTATAGAGCAGGTGTGACTGAGCAGAATCATATAGAGTTTAATGGGTAAAGAAAATTCAGTAAAACCTATCATTTATATCAGATCACCATGCCATCGATCAGTGTGAAGGACCGCCCACTTGACTACCAAGCTGAGAATGAGCTGTCATTAAAAATAAGCAAATGCCATAAACTATTGCTGCTCCCGTTCCCTTGGACTGGGTTGTTGGGTTTGGACCCCATCCAATTCCATATCAAAGACATGTCCTTAAGGATAGGCTATAAATATGTAGTTTTGTAGTTTCAGTTAGGGGGCATTCACACTTGCTCCCGGTGTGCGCTCTGTGTCACTCCGGCGGGTTTCCGTCCTCAGCCCCAAAAAACTGGACAGGGGATGGCTTCCCGGCGGTCAGCAAAAAAAAATACGTTCATCCCTGTCTATCGCCCAACTCATGCTTTCCATTGGCGAATGACCTAAGACCAATATCCTGTTGTCAGAACCTCCAAGGTTTCTTCCGAGTTGCACCACTTCTCTGGAATGCTCTATCCAATTAGATTAACTCCCAACTGCAACTGCTTCAAATGCAACCTAAAGACACATTCTTTAGACACGCCTATCACATTTCCCAATTTAAACACATCTGCAGATACAATCCCTAAAGCTAACCCTCCTTTGTTCATGTTCCCCTCGACATTATCCCACAGGACATGATGGCTTTATCAGACTGTAACCTTGTATGCTCTGGGACTTTGGATCTGTTCTTAAAAGGACACCAGGTCCTTTTATAATTCTAGTAATCCTTTTTCATAAAAAATGGCTGGTCCACTATATAAGCACGTCTACGTCTTCTGTCACCCCCATCTGCCTTGTAGATTGTCCAAAATCAATATAATTGCCAAAAAAGGATTGAAGCCTATCTATGTTATTTCCTGGAACTAGCTATAAGTGGTAGAATAGGTCAGGAAAAAAACTGGATGGCAAATAAGGCAAACACGGCACACAATGATAGAAAAGATAGATTTCCCCACAAAGGTCAGTTTTGTAGGGTGTTCTGTAATGAATTCTTAAGAAAAAAAATGTATTGCTCTTTTTTGTGAATCTTATTTAACAGGTAGTTTGAAAGAAAATCCTGTAGAATCAGAACTTTGGAAGACGATAATAATCTGAAGAGGGACCCAGGGTTATTTACAAGAAGGATTGGCTAGCTTTGTGCTAGCAACTATGGCATTGGATGATTGGAAATGTTCTAAAGCAACAGAACGAGACTTGGGGTACGTTCACACAGGGGAAATGGAAAAAGAATTTGTGGTGGTCTTCCATATGAAATTCCTCTTCCATTTCTTCCCCTCTGGATTTCCACCACTGAGTAGACTCGGATGAATGGGGCTGATCAGATATTAATATCCTATATGTTCTTGTTCCTTGTCTTTGGTTCCTGCAGAAACACACTTGAGGTAGCGAGTTTGTGAGCAAACATGGAATGGAAAACGCCAACATTGTCCTTAAATGCTTTCTTGTGCTGGAAAAGATTTTGCTATGACCTATTGCAATATGTGTGCCTGCCCGCAAAAGTCAACAATTCATATCATTTCTTATTACCAAGGAAACAAATACTATGTGACCGTCTCATGGAAACTCAGACGTCCTGTTACTTGTCTCATGTTTTAACACTATTGGCTCTGTAATAAATAATGTGCTAAACAGATTGTTGGCAGAAGCGAGACCAAATAGAGACATCTGATCGAATCCATTTTCGTTTGATTCCCATTCTCCGATGTCATCCAGAAAATGTAGATATTTTTAGTAGGTGACTGTCCAACTTTTGTGAAAAATAGTCTCAATATTAAAGATCGCAACATGATGTTGTTGATGTGTCTTCCAGGGTGTAGGGTGTAATATATGGTATCTGCACTCTATGTAGGATTTCAGCTTTAATAAAACATGGTGACCATTTTTCTAGTTCTTGGCCCAAATTTTTTAAATGTTGCTTAATTAATAAATATATACTGTGTATGGGTTAACCGAACTGCAGTGCCAGTAGTATAGCAGGGGGATTGAGAAGACAGCTATCAATTAAAGTTGGACATTCTTATTGGGCTACATACTTTATGGTGAGGCCTTGGAGGACCCATATAAAAGTGATCAATGGCTGGAAGAAGCAGCGGTCACCTATAACAGAGCTGTCACGGAGCAAAGGTATACGTCTTCCTCCGGATGGTCTTTTGAATCAACACGGACGCAAGAGGTCGGGAGACAACAGCAATTTATTGTAATCCACAAAGTTAGTAGCCGGCGGCGGTCACATCAACCGTAATAACAATAAGTCCACAGAAGTCACAATCCAATGATAACTTTGGTTCCTTGGTCCTGTAACTAAATCCTGGCTCTCTGCAGAGCTGTGCACAGGCCGGCTAACACATACTAACTCCAGCTACAACTATATACTAAGACTGTTACACCTATATCTGTGGGTGGGAAGGGCTGAGTCACAGATCCTTCCCCCCTCACCTATGCCAAACAGAGCAGACTCCCTGTCTACTATGGACAATGCATCATCCAACATCTTCTTGGAGACACCGATCAGATTATCTCCACCCATTGTCCTCACTAGTTAGAGGTATTTGCATACAATGTGCTAACACACTAGACCCTAATCAGCCAACTACACATTGATGTATATAACAGGTTAGAGAATACATTCCACATGAAATATATATTACACATTGCCTATAGTATAGACTCTAACCATCCCGTGACAACCCCTCCCCCTCTCAAAACATGTGCATGACACAATTGGCCTACACAGGTAAATTGGGGAATGCACATCAGTCTCTATAGCTCATATTTCCTCCTGCCGGGATAACCCATCTGTGTTCTGGTGTTGGTTCCCTCGGCGGTACTGAATGGTAAAGTTGTAGGGTTGAAGGGCTGGCATCTGTCAGAAAATCCGGTGGATCCATGTTGGCTTCTCCCTGAGCTTGGCTTCGGGTCACTGCTCCCACAAAGTGGCACTGTAGATTTCCAACATCGTTGCCTAACAGAACATCGGCCGGCAGCCCGCTCATCACACCAATTGTGCATCGTTTTGGTCCATAACCATAGTCGAGTTCCACGGTAGCTTTAGGAATACGTCTTTGAGTACCCCCTGCCAACTTGATAGAAATGCCAGGGCCCTCCTCTAGGGCCTCGGGTCGCACAACTCGGGGGTCCGCTACCGTTAGGAAAGCTCCCGAGTCCCGGAATCCAACAACTGTTCGGCCATCCAGTAGGACCTCCTGCAAGTGCTTCCTCTGAAGGTTTGCGGGATGTGTGGCGGAAGGCTGAATCCCATAGACCCCTGGAGGTGGAACAGATGGGTCATTCATGGGGTCATCTGGAAATGGGGCCACACTTTCTGTCCTAGGGGTGGTTCCCAGGTAGTGAATAGGCCGGGATGCCACAGTGGCCCGTGCCCCCATGTTAGCAGGGCAACTAGCTTGCAAATGTCCAGGCCGCCCGCACCCAAAACATCTGCGCTCTAGCATTCTTCCAGTGGGTCGTTGTCTAGGGACAGGGTTGTTCATAGCTGGAGGCCGATGGGCTGGGGCAGGGGTAGAGGGGGAATTGTAATCCTGAGGCCGGACACGAAAGGTGGGTGGCTGGCTGAAGGGTGTCTGGCGGACTGTGGTAGTTTTCCGCTCCTCTGCAAACAACCTCTTCCACTGCGGCTTGATGGTCAGGCCCTCATCTGCAAGAGAAGCAGCTTGCTCAACTGTGGCTGGGTTCCTTTCCAGCACCCACTCACGGATCTCAGCGGGGCACTGGGAAAAGAACTGTTCCTTAAGTATGACTTGGAGGATCTTATCGACTGTGACAGCCTCCTCTCCTTCTAGCCAGCGCTTGCATGCTTGCTTCAACTTGTGGGCGAACATGTGGAAGGAGCTTCCCCCATTGTAAGACAAAGAGCGGAACTGAACTCGGTAGGTCTCTGGAGTGACTGCATAATACTTCTGCACCGCTCTTTTAATGGCCTCATAGTCCCGCTGATCACTAGGGTCCATGGCTCTGAGAGCTTCCGCAGCCCCATCTCGTAGGTGTCCCACCAGATACCGGACCCAATCCTTCTCTGGGACTTCCATCAGGCGGCACTGGTGTTCGAAGTCCTGAAAATATCCATCAACATCCCCAGCCGCTTCCTCAAAGGTCTTGAAGTGTTTATGGGAGACATATGGTGGTTCTCTCACTGTTGGGCTGGGGGTCGACGTTTGATTATAATTCCTCATAGTTATCTCAGCCATTCGCATTTCATGCGCCATTCTTTCCTTTTCATGCGCCATTCTCTGTTCCTCCTTCTCCGTTTCCTGAGCCCTCTGTAATGCTCTACTCCTTTGCTCTGCAGTTGCTTCTAGCCCCAGCACTGCCAATTCCTCCTCATACAAAACAACCCATCTGCTCTTTTGGGTCTGTACCTGCCACTCCTGTATCTCTCCAGTCTCCTGGGGGCAGCCCTCCTCATGGTCGCTTTGCAGGGTCATCTCCTCCAGTGCCTCGATCAGTTGATCTTTCGTTCTTCCCTGGTAACTCAGGTTTAGTTCCCGGGCCCTTAATTTTAGACTTGCCATAGTCCAGTTCCTGTATTCTGAGGTTGTGGCTCCATTAATCGCTGGGCTGCTGTAGTCCATCTCGCTGTCCGCTGTTGATCCCACCGCTGCCAACCAGTTGTCACGGAGCAAAGGTATACGTCTTCCTCCGGATGGTCTTTTGAATCAACACGGACGCAAGAGGTCGGGAGACAACAGCAATTTATTGTAATCCACAAAGTTAGTAGCCGGCGGCGGTCACATCAACCGTAATAACAATAAGTCCACAGAAGTCACAATCCAATGATAACTTTGGTTCCTTGGTCCTGTAACTACATCCTGGCTCTCTGCAGAGCTGTGCACAGGCCGGCTAACACATACTAACTCCAGCTACAACTATATACTAAGACTGTTACACCTATATCTGTGGGTGGGAAGGGCTGAGTCACAGATCCTTCCCCCCTCACCTATGCCAAACAGAGCAGACTCCCTGTCTACTATGGACAATGCATCATCCAACATCTTCTTGGAGACACCGATCAGATTATCTCCACCCATTGTCCTCACTAGTTAGAGGTATTTGCATACAATGTGCTAACACACTAGACCCTAATCAGCCAACTACACATTGATGTATATAACAGGTTAGAGAATACATTCCACATGAAATATATATTACACATTGCCTATAGTATAGACTCTAACCATCCCGTGACAAGAGCATTTTACAGTCTTTTCTGCAATAAGTGGCCTATAAGGTTTATAAGCATCGGGAGAATGTGCAGTCCATGTATTCTTCATAATTATGTATTGATTATTTTTTTCTTTTACGTTGTCTTGGTGCCGAGGTCACTATAAAATATAAAGAATTCCTGAAAACTTCAGTGAACTTTGGTTTTGTAAAGGAGATAGCTACAGTATTCCTTATTCCTACTATCTCTATGCTTCATTGTGATCTACAATCCTATAATGGCCACCATATCCCTCCTGATCATATTTAAATGATGTTCCAGTTGCAATCTTTACCCTACAGAAGCTTAAAATAACAAATACTGTATACTCACTTCTCCATTTGACTGGGGTTCTAGCTTTAATTCAAAGTTTATCAGCCAAAAAATGGGTCCAAAAGTAATAATACAGCGTAGGTTATCTTAAAATGATAGGGCTGCCTGGACCCAAGTGGCCTCTGCACACAATATAATAGTCCCTACATCTGGTATAGTCCTCAGTAGCCCTTATGCACAGTATAAGGGTTCCCAGTGGCCCTTACACAGTATAATGGTTGCTAGTGACTCTTACACACATTATAATTGTCCCCAGTTACCCTTATACACAGTATAATGGTCCCCATTGGACCTGACACACTGTATAATGGTCCCCATTGGCCCTTACACACAGTATAGTGGTCCTCAGTGGCCCTTACACAGTATAATGGTCCCTAGTGGCCCTTACACACATTATAATGTTCCCCAGTGGCCCTTAAACACAGTATAATATTCCCCAGTGTCTCATACACTCAGTATAATGATCTCCATTGGCCCTTACACACAGTATAGTGGTCACCAGTGTCCCTTGCACACAGTATAATATTCCCCAGTGGCCCTTACATGCACTATAATGTTCCCCAGTTCCCCTTGCACAGTATGTAAGGACCACTGGGGACCATAATACCAGACGTAGGGACCATTATACTGTGTGCAGAGGCCACTTGGAACATTTACATTGTCTTTTGTTCTGGGTATTTAGCACCTGAATGGTGGAGCAGGAAACTAAAGGCTTCCTGCTTCACCTCTATATTGTTGAAAGTCAATGAGCCCAGGGCAGCCACCTACATTCCCCCCACCCCTCGCCAGATTCTAGAAAAGTGGAATAATTTTCTATCTGCCACTACCATATAAATATTGGTCTTGAACATTTGACACAGATATAATATTTTACTACATTAAACCTGTGGTTGTAATGGTAGATGGACGAAGTATACATGTCACAAGGTTAGCTTCAGAGAATATGAGCCTTATGTAACTGCGTTTTAATAGAACATCATCATTGCATCACTTTGAATACAGTCTATACTTTAGGTCACACACTATGAACTGAAGAACCTCTCCTGTCTGTAGGTGACCTCTACTTTCCATGTTCTTGTCACATATTTACTTAACATAAAAATCATCCCACGGCTAAGGGCAAAATGTCTTTTTAATAAGCTTCAGATCTCCTCCCCCATCTTTAATCCCATGACTCATATTCTGTTTTCATACATATCACAGCAACAAATTTACAGTAATCCATTTCATATCTCTAAACATGGTGATAAGAGCATTTAAAGGAACACTAAACCTAGATATTATTGATAATAGCAAACAGGAGATATAATCTTTCCCCACGCTGTAGGATTTTCTGAATATATATAAAGGAGTAGAAATCCTGAACAGAACACGAGGGATAATCTCCTGCTGATCTGATCCATGTTCTACAAGGGAATGTCTGGGGTGGAAAAAAAAACTTAGCTACAGTAGATGTTTTATGTCCTGCTGTAGACAAGGCAGAAGGAGGAGACTCCTACTCCAGAAAGTTTTCTTAGGCCGAGTTCACAACTGCGTTCAGTATTCCATTTGGGGAGTGGATCCCCCAAACGGAATACTGAATGCATTGACAAGCTGTGAGCTTATGAAAGCACATGGACCCCATAGACTGTAATGGGGTCCATGTGTTTTCTGCATGGTATCCACACGAGTCATGCGAAAAGGAAAGTAGTTCATGAACTACTTTCCTCTCCACATGAGTCATGCCGACACTGCGCAGAAAACATACAGACTCCATTTTAGTCTATGGGGTCCATGTGCTTTCATAAGCTCACTGCTTCCCAATGCATTTGCTATTCCGTTTGGGGGGGTCCCATCCAGACTCCCTGAACGGAATACCGAACGTAGATGTGAACCGGGCCTGAGTCTGGTCATAAACGTCAGTCAAAAATCATCAACAAAAACTACCACAAACAATTATCGTCAATAGTGATCATCATTGGACGCCTGTCTCCCAAAAATAAAATCCATTGTCTTTGAATTTTTATCCATGAGTTGGGCCAAAATATAAGATTATGGCTGGGCCAGCCCATTTTTGTCAATCATGTGCCATTTTGCACAGACTCAAAGCTTTTTTTGGAGGCTGATTTTGAGGTGGATTCAGCGTCAAGATCAGTGCCAAAAAACTCAGTGTGTACTGACCCTTACCCTTGGTTCACATCTGCATTCGGTAATCTGTTCGGAGAGTCTACATGGAGACCCCCCCGAATGGACTACCGAACGCATTTGCAAGTGGTGTGCAGTGAAAGCACACGGATCCCATAGACTATAAAGGAGTTGTGTAGCATGTGCTTGCCACGAGATCTTCGCACGAGTCATGTGGACAGGAAAGTAGATTGTGAAGTACTTTCATGTCCACATGTTTCCTGTGGAGATCTCACGGCAAGCACATAGACCCCATTATAGTCTATGGGGTCCGTGTGCTTTCACTGGCACACCGCATGCCAGTGCATTTGGTATTCCTTTCGGGGGGTTCCCATGTGAACTCCCCCGAACAGATTACCAATGTAGATGTGAACGAGGCCTTAGCCTTCTCTCACTCCATGGATCTTCAACCTTTTTCAAGCCCAGTAATGAGCCAAGGACTCACCAAGGAGCTGACCCGCACTGGACCTTGATACTTGGATTTTATTCCATAGGAGATCCTTTCCTCATGCAAAATTCAAAATAGTTTCCAATTTTCCAATTATAATACATTCTTTAACATTATATTTCCATAGTTAAACAATCCTTTTACACCCTTATATGCAGATCTACTTCCATCTTCAATACATCTCATGATATAGTCACACATTCAGAGAGTTCTAAGCAGCTCTGAGATTCTAAGAAGTTGAGTTTAATCCGTAACTTTTCTTACAATTGTATTTTCTGATTTTGTTGATTCTTTAGTGAACATTACACAACATCTATATATATTCAGGCCATTTCCCTTGTCGCTTTACTGCATTAGGAGCAGTTTAGGCTTGAAGGTTAGACTTCTGGATGAACGTTCAGCCTGCTAACTCTCATTATAGTGTTCCCCAGTGACGTTGTACTGGAGAGGTGCAGCCTGAACAGGTAAATGGCAATTATAATGCTGAGCTTCCACTCAACTCCGCTGCTGAATCGGTATTTTGTAAGCCAGAATTGACAGAGCAATTTAATACTACCTACTGCTCAAAAAGAAGATTCCTAGTGAGGCACAGCTCAGAATAATAAAAAATAATCACAGTCACTATGGGATCCTCACAATGTAATGTGTCTGGAATATGAAAAAACAGAGCACACTAGCTGATGCATCGAAAAGAATTGCAAGACACTTATTCACACTATTTGTCTACATCAGGGGTCCTCAAACTTTTCAAACAGGGGGCTACAGTAGCGACCCCCCCCCCAGTATTATATGCTCTACAGCAGGCCCCACCACAATATTATATGCTCCTCAGTACGCCCCCCCACACACAGTATTATATGCTCCTCAGTACGCCCCCCCACACAGTATTATATGCTCCTCAGTACGCCCCCCACACAGTATTATATGCTCCTCAGTACGCCCCCCACACAGTATTATATGCTCCTCAGTACGCCCCCACACAGTATTATATGCTCCTCAGTACGCCCCCCCACACAGTATTATATGCTCCTCAGTACGCCCCCCCACACAGTATTATATGCTCCTCCGTATTCCCCCTCCCACACAGTATTATATGTTCCACTTAACGCCTGTTACGGTCAGCAGGATATATTAAAAAAAAAAAAACTAAAAGAAATAATATCCTGCAGAGCCCTCTGTACGCTGGCTGCTAAACACCCAAGTGTGAATATGGGCTGGCAGTTAGTGTCACTAACAAAAGTAATCGGGTGTGCTCTTGTTAGATTCACAGAGCCACCTGTGCAGATCAGAGCAGCCGCTACAATAACAAACTGTCTAGCCAGAACTCCTCCTAAACCCTGTGTGCTGCCGTTCCACCCAACCACAAGGCAACTACTGCCAAAGCAACTAGCTGTGTGAACACAGACTTAGAAGTACACAGCTAGCTAAGGCCGACAGAGATTTTCCCCACTCAAACACACAAGGCAACATGCTGCCCAACTAACAGTGCCATTGCTATCACTGGGGGAATATTGCTAGCTAGGCCAACTAACATTTTGTGAGGCAGGAACGCGCGCACGCCGCCACAGCCACAGCCACAGCCACAGCCACAGCCACAGCCACAGCCACAGCCACAGCCACAGCCACAGCCACAGCCACAGCCACAGCCACAGCCACAGCCACAGCCACAGCCAGCAATTAGGATTTGTGATTTGATCTTAGAGCGCTGGGTGATCAGACCAGCCCCCTTATATAGGCAAGGGGTGGTCACAAGTAAACAGCCCAGCTGCCCAATCCGAGCGTCCATTGGTCGACACCCCAGTCCGTCACACAGTCGACCACGCCCAGCTGTTGCAAGGCAGGTTAACCCTTGCAACCCTGGAATATGCAGTGGAACAGGCAGTGACACCTATATCATGGCCGCAGCTACTGCACAATCCTAACACTATACCCCCCCCCCCTTCCAAAGCGCAACAACGCCATGCATCTCCGGATCGGAGATGAAAATGGCGAGGAGTGAGCCAGACAGGAACCCCCGGGGACAACTCCGTACCTGACCTAAACATGAAGTCAGGTGTTACTTAGAGATGAGCGAGTACTGTTCGGATCAGCCGATCCGAACAGCATACTCGCATAGAAATGAATGGACGTAGCCGGCACGCGGGGGGGTTAAGCGGCCGGCCGCCGTCAAAGCAGAAGTACCAGGTGCATCCATTCATTTCTATGGAGCGTGCTGTTCGGATCGGCTGATCCGAACAGTACTCGCTCATCTCTAGTGTTACTGCCTTCCTGTCCTTAGCCTGCCTCATGGCAGAGTGTATAAGCCGTGGAGCTTTGTCATTTGGTAACTTAACCACAGGACTTGGCAAGTCTGGGGAGTAAACAAGCCTAGTCCTTTTAACCTGTCCAGAAATTGTGCCTTTACTACGCGTAGGGTTCGGTTTTTCCCTATTTTTCCCTTGTGGGAACCTGATGGCAGGGGAACATGAGACTTTTTAGCAGATTTCAGCCTCCTGCTTCTGTCTGGAGGCGGCGTTGCCCTATGAGACCTAGGTCCTGGCACAGTTTTAATACCATTTTTAGTAAATACATCTGCAGGTTGAGGGGGTAAGTCCTCCTGCTTTGAAGGCCTCACTGGAGGGACGGGTGGTGGTATAGCCTCCATACCCCTTGCAATTCTATTGTTCAAAGAGACTTTACTGACTTTGTTTTGTTCAGGGTTTCTACAGTTTCTGCATATTAAATGAAGGAAATATGAAGCCTACTGTGTAATGATCATATATGTAGAAAGTGTTAATAACATACCGTAGTTCCTGATCGATATTCTTACTATAATAACACCTAGCCTTTAGTGTTCAGTATGGCAGTTCTGTAGCGGTAAGAACATCTGCTCTGAGTCTTCAATTCCTTGGCTCCTGCCTGTTAAACTTTAGGAGCCTCTCAATGGAAATCAACGGAAGAACAGAACAGAGGATACAAGCGAACAGAGACGATCACACAGACTGCAGTCATTGCTGATTTGTTCAACTTCAGGGTCATTTTATTAAATAGGAAAAAAAGGAATCCTGCTGGTAAAACTCTGACGCTCTTTAAGTTTGGGTTGACCATGATATCATCACAACTAGCGTAAGAATGGACAAAACTGACGAGGTTGATAAATGGAATCATATCCGGTGCCTTTAAGGATTTACAAGTTGAAAAGACTTTTCTTGTAAAAAATTGTGTAACCTTTACTTTCCTAGATGTTTGTGGAAAGTCATACATTAATTTTTTGTAAATTTTGGGCACTCTTGTAAAGAATTTAAAAGTTGGAAGATCGCCTGCTACTTGGTGTCAAACCCAAGTTCTCCCTCCTTCTAATTCTCTTGTCTAACCCTACTACGCTCCAGAGTGTCAGAGTCCGTCCCCCCCCCCCACACACGTACCCTCTCCCTTCTGTGTGGTGCCCTCTTGGAGGTGTTGATGGCAGGCGTCCCTCCCTATACCAGGACCTGTCCGAGTGGCTCCAGGATTTCCTTCATATACGTAGGATGGAGACCCTGGTCGCAGAGGATGCCTTCTAGCAGCCATGGGTAGTCTTCCAAGAGTCTGTGGAATATACCAGCCTCTCCCCTTGACTCCCCTTGCCGATGTTCTTCCTATTGTTACTGCCCCCCCTTCTGTCTTGTCTCTGTTCTTGTTTGTCTTTGCCCCCCTCATTATACCTTATTGGACCGCAGCCTTGCCCCATTAGACCCCTGATTGTCCTTATGGATGTATTTCGGTCCTCACCACTGCCCTTGACTCAAGCATAGCTTGATGCAGTACCACTGCTGTGGCCTCTTAGCACCCTACAGGCCCATGGGTGATGCCCTACTCCTTACTTGTTGTTCTCAGACTACGTGTACCATTTGCACTGCCATATATCTTACACTTCATTTTGGCCTTGGTTCCTTTTCCATACACTGTCTGTTTTATTATTGCTGTTATGATTGCTTGTACTTTCATTTTCTTATGAATACAAAAGCTTAATAAACTTTGATTAAAAATAATATTCAGGCCTAAAAAGTCATGCAAACATGACTGTTTCACATGCTGAAGTCAGCGGATACCAAAAGGGCCCCACTATAATCAATGCGGTTCCTTGGGATTTGTTGTTTGCCCTCAAACGGATCCATCTTTATTATTTAATCCATTTTTGTATTCCTACAACAGAACAGAAGAACAGATTTAGCAACAACAATCAGTGTACGGTAACAGCGATCCTAATGGTGCACTAGAATGTAGGACACCATAACTAGCACAGGTTACAGCAATAGACAAGCTTAGTTTCAAAGGTATTATTGAATGGAAGTGCACATCAATACCAAGGTATCGCACATTACAGAACAATGGCAAGTACAAAGGAAAAATAACAAGCGGTATTACATAATTATCAGGAAATTAGTCTCTATAGTGCAATATATGTAAGAAGATTACCTACTGAACATACATGAAAAAATAGAAGAAATGGAATCGTGTATCACTTATAGGAGCATCGATCTTTTCAAACAGCATAACAGTGTCAATCCATGTAATGACTTCCGATATCAGTGGGGCTGGGGTCCTCCATTTGGATGCTATGTGAATTCTAGCCACGATATATTGAAGCAACTTTACATGGAACTTGGCTATCGGAGGCCCAATAGAAAGATAGACGGTTAAAGGGCACACACATTGACTCAGTAGCCCCTGTAGCATCCAATGTCTGATTTATGCAATGTAATTTAGTTGGGACCATATAGGTCCTGTGTAAATATATTAGAGAAAATTCCACAAGTGCTGAGTGACCCGGTTGGTTGCCCAGTTAGTCCCCTCATTGGTCCACTGACTGAACCAGCAGACTAGCTCATCATCTTCAACTTGTAAATTGACCATGGCCAATGCATAGCCGAAAGAAGCAATTGGTTGAATGATCATCACCTGTCTACATGCCACCAGCAGCCCTACCAACACAAACCATGAGACCATCATGGCAACTTACACGTTAGAGTGTGGATGAGTATGTTATACTCATATTGGATACACGGTTTACTCAGGATGTTTTCAGCAAGCTCTGCTGAGGTTGGGTATATCCATGGGTATACCTATAGGGCAGTGACAGTGAACCTTTTATGGACCAAGTGCCCAAACTGCAACTCAAAAACCCACTAATTTATCACAAAGTGCCAACATAACAATTTACCCTTAAAGGGGTTGTCCCATCACAAGGATCCTATCTATACTGCTAGTTTATGTGGATTTAAGACTTTTCCTAAATGCATTGCTATATCAAAACTGCTTTGTTTGGCCGCTATCTTAATTTATTCACTTCATTGATTACACTCCATTTCTATGGCCCTTGGGATTATCTGCTCATTTGTCAAGTGATGTAGCTGCCTGCTCTCAGGGGAGGAGGGAGGGGCTGAGAGCAGCTCTGAGCTGTTTGTGTCTTTTAAGTAGTGGAGCTTCTCAGAGAGCTGCAGGATTTCTGAGCTCTTAGCAGTCGGTTTAATTGAATTTAGCTGATAAGGGCTGAGATAAGGAGTCCGTTACCTCTGTATGTAATGCAAACTGACTCAAATCCAGCTCTGCTACATCAGTTTCCACATTCAGCTTCACACTGTGGTAATTCATTTACAACCAATCCCGTGCAAGTGAAAACCCGCCCACCTATGTGCCAAGAAAAGCAGGAAGTGAAGAGAGCACAACAGCCTGCAGGTTAGTGAACAAGCGTCATGGGAATACCCCTTTAATACTGTGCAGATCCACAATTGCAGACAGTTATGGACCCACAAAATACGGCCGTGTGAATTGGGCTTTACTTTGTACTGCATTTTGTATAATTATGAAAAATTATTGTTCACTATTTACATCGCACAGATTTGTTTTATAGTGACCATGCAATGTTATTACAGTCTGTACTAATATCACATGTCTACTATAAACAGATAGTCAGTGATATAGTGAAGGTCCCCTGTACAGTATAATCTGCTCCACAGTGGTTCTTACACAGTACAATCTGCTCCACAGTGGCCCCCACACAGTATAATCTGCTCCACAGTGGCCGCCACACAGTACAATTAGCTCCACAGTGGCCACCACACAGTACAATCTGCTCCACATTGTCAGCTTGTGTAACCTCCATTATGTATTTGAGATGTGTGCTGACGGCAGCCATTTTGTGAGACCATGCCATGTGGTCACAGACTCCATTTTGGATTTTGAGACACCTTTGTTCAAGAGCTAACATCCCCCATCAGCCCTCAGGGAGGTGTGACCTCTCTCCAGTTTCTTATCCAATAGACATGCATCAGGGCTATTGTTACAGCTTGTCCACCAATCATGTTATGCTAATTATCCTAGCCAAACCTATTCCTGTGTATGCAATGTGTTACATACTGCTTGATTGTCATCATTAAAGCAGAACCACCATTTACACCACAGCTGAGTGTAATTTGTGCGAATCTCTAGCATATGCTAATATGTCTTTATTAATTTGGACTTCAATACGGTGATACTTAGAGCGAATTGCGCTCACAGTAGTTTCTATCAGGCTGTGGACCTTGAGAAGGATGCAATGGTCCCTCTGCCACATTATAGACCACCATTCTAAATGACACAAGATAGACAGAGGACCCTTTACAGATTTTGCACTGGGGCTCAGGAACTTCAAGTTACGCCTTTGGGTTTTTGCAGCGGTTTCTGTGTAATACTGTTTTACTTGATATAATGTTATGTTTTATCTAAAGGTAATGGCTGCCATTCTACCTCTTACTGCTACTTTCAGTGAAATGGACCCACTAGTCTATAATGGTCTCCAGTATATGAAATTTTAAATTGAAGCCTTATTCCATTAATAGTCGGAACCCGCTGAGTGACAGGCACTGGCAGCTGCTGGATGTAAAATCTAATTTCATTCTGCATAGAGCCTGCTCTGAAGAGAGATGACTCCGGGGCCAGAGAGGTGAGGCCGGGCTAATCCTGTGCTTGTCAGTCACAGTCAGGTGCTACTTGATATCTGCATTACATTATAAATTAATAAGATTTTAACCAAGCAAGAGCCATCCATGACACAGTGACTGCTTCCTTCAGATGCTGATTGTTTTGTCACTTTGCTTGTTTTTGCAGCAAGTGGCATCTCATGGACACAGCCATGTAGCCCGTGTATCCCTTATTATGGGTTTCATGACCTCCCCCCACTGCCTTACCAGCTTTATTGTGTATGTATGGAGATTTATTCCCATAGAAGATATATCTCTACATTCATAGTTCAATGGAACATGCCATTTTTTTTTACTAATAGGAAAGAAAAAACGGGGATCCTAGCGCAGTTTACTACTAGATGAGTTTGGATGATGTCACCGGTTCCATCAAGTCCAACCTACAACCCTACAGTGATCCAGGGGAAGGTTACAAACCCCATGAAGCTGCTGCCAATTTCCTGTCTATTTTGGATGAATAGAAATTGGTATTGTAGGCCTGATTTATAGAAATGTTATTGGATCTACTTTGCATCATTGGGAATACACCCAGTTTACTTCTGTATATAGATATGTACGGTTACTATTATTCTATTTTATGATATTATATGTAATATATAATGTAATATATTATGTATAATATATCTACTAACATTTGAATGCTGCAGATTTCTGGATTTCTATCCCATATAAAGCAGATCTTGTCCCCTACAGGTTATCTCCCCATTCCAATGCACCTGCCAGGATACAAATTACATTTGACATGTAAAATAATTAATAGGACATCGTCCCATCTGTGTCACTGCTGCTAAGGTGAGAATAACAGCTTTCTACTTAATATAGAAGACTGTCAGATTGAGTAACAATGTATCAAGAAAATGTATTAAATAATCAGCGTATTTCTGTATAGGATGGCTGGAGAGGATTCATTACTGTCATATAGTTGGTGCAATCCATTGCTATTCGGTACTGTTACACACAATGTCATGACTGTATCTTTCAGATAGAATTATACGCAAGGACTGGGGTGTAATGGTCAATTAGATGGAAGGTTTTAGTAACGTGGTGGAGAGGAATAGTATAGTCATTTTATCTATAGGTAAAGTAGGTACATGCCTATAGGTGACCTGAATGTATGTGATGTAAAGGCCTTTCTAAAGTGATAGCTATAAAAAATAATTGTTAGAAAAGCTCTGACGTCATAAGCAAGTTAGGCCTCAAGTGCAAGCTATGCCTCATGTGCAAACTAAGCCTCAAGTGCCAGCTAGACCTCAAGTGCAAGCTAGGCCTCAAGTGCAAGCTGGGCCTCAAGTGCAAGCTAGGCTTCAAGTGCAGACCAGTGATAGTCAACAGGTGCTGCTACTCTCTATGTGGGGCCTTAGTCAGAAACACAGAATGTGAACTTTACCTACAGAAAACAGAATTTTTCCATCCTCAAATCCTCATGAAAAATGGACTTTTCACTCTACATTTTTCGTACCCCAATTTTTAAGTCAACTGGGTTAGGGTTAGGATTAGGTTTTTGAAGTGATCAAGTGGACCTGAAGAACAGAAACTCGAACACTAGTAACTAACCATCCCTACAAAAGCATATAAGTGGTTAAAAAGTGGTTTAGTGGTGGTGTTAGACTGCCTTTAACCATAAAGCCTACAAAAGATATCACTATATAATCATAGACCAATGTTCGACATAGACCATAGTATCAGTGTCACCATGGAAAGGCACATAAAAACCATAGAAGTCTTCCTATGAGCACAGAGAGCCTGAAGATAACTCTAAATACTACAGATTAATATAATAATATGGCCATTTCTTTCTTTCTAATGGAATTCTAATTTTATTAGTACCCCTCAGGGGCTTTAACCTGCAATCATTTGATTGCAAGCCCATAGACTGCAGTCTATGGGAGATTCGCTACATAGCTATTGAGGCTGATCAATGACCAGCCTCAATAGTGATAATGCAATGACAAGCTTGGGAGCCCTCAGTAGTTTCCCAGCTGTTAGAGGAACAGGTTGACTCCCGCAATCTTCTCGCGTGGAAGCCGGCCTGCAATGATAAAGGTACTGGAGTCCATTTTATTTTTATTTGGGGAAGGGGTTTTGGCCTGAAATGCCCACGATCTAAGTGAACTCTGGTCGCGGGCATTATTGCTGGGTCTCCATTGTGGACTACAGCAGAGACCCGGTAACTATAGTGGCTGCTCTGCAGTAGTGCGGCCATCATCTTTAAAGACCCAGTGGATGTTGGGAAGGGGTTACAACTTTGCAAATTTTTGTAATTTATTTCTATTTGAAAAAAATGTTTACCTTTTAATCATCTACAAATTTAAGTATGGTTATGTTTATGGGTAAAATCCCTTTAAAAGTTTGGAAAACTGATGTTAAAAAAACTAAACAATAGATTCATACAATATTTACAAACCAATAACAAGGACCAAACAAAATGCAAATGGCTTTAGTCGTTTGGCTTCTTGTGGGATATTTTAGAAGACCAAGTCAGTTTTTATTATTACAAGCGTGCTTGGCAGAGAAGGGGTTAAAGTAGTCAGCGTCTGGTTACAGTCCTCATGGTGGGGTGATTTGCAAACGCCCACATTGATAGTAGAGAATATCAGATCTATTCTACATCCCACACAGCCAGCCCACAGATTGAAGACTACAGTGGCATGTTTCGGGAAGGTCGGCAGTATGACAGTGTCACATGTTCTAGAAGTTCAGATGTAGCCTCATTAGACTGATTAGATTATCATTGCCTGGCAATGGCTGTTTCTAGCTCGATGTAAATACCTGTTCCTGACTTATCTTGAAATCCTGCCTGTCAGCACGGAGAGATAATTTTGCAAAGATTTTTTTTTTTTCAATGGACTAATTGGATGTTTTGCTTACGATTCTTTTACCATTGTATGTAGAACTTTCTCTACATAAAACTTTACTGCACATCCTCACATTGTAGATACAATTATTTGTTCATTGGTTCCTGTAAGGGTCAGTTCACACAGTGTTTTGGCAAGGATTTTGACACTGAATCCGCCTCAAAATCAACCTCCAAAAAGCCTTCCAATAGAACTCGCTATAGATGAGCTAGTAGTATTCGATCAAATACCTCGCTCCCATAGGAATGCGTGTAAGCGGCCGAAAGACTAAGGGGTTAAGCACATGGAATATTCACTGCTCTTAACCCCTTGGTGTTCGGACACTTACACGAATTCCTATGGGAGTGAGGTACTCGATCGAATACTACTCCCTCATCCCTAGAACTCGCCAAAAAAACTCTGTGTGAACTGACCCTAACCAACACCGTGTTCACAAGGCTGCTGAAGATTTGGGTGGAGGCACTGTGTGATCAAGCTGGTGAAGAGGTCACTATTTCTGAATCCTTAAAGCCCCCCAACTGGATTCCCTCAGAGGGGGTGTTACATTGAAATCTATGAAGAATCTGTGCAAACAAAGGTCCCTTGGATACAAAGTGGTTTTGAAAAATGTCAGTTTTGTACATCGGTTATGTGCATGTAGCCTTGGATAGGATCAGACAGGGACACTACATACAGTACATAAGAAGATAACCCACCACAATAAGGAAATCATTACCAGGCCATAGTAAGTTCCTGCATTCATGGTCGTATCCATTAGCAAAATATCAATACAATAGACATCACCATTAAGAGGTTAGAGAAAATTCTAATTTATTATATTTGCAAAAATGTTGCCCAATTTTAAATATGGTTTTATTTATGGGAAAACCCCATTTAAACCTAAAAAAACTAGATTTCTCCTATTCTTTGCTCTTACTTGACTATAGACCGAGGTCAACTTAACCCTAGATTTTGATTCCAGCAATTTTTTTCATATAGGATAAGATGGGACTCGTCCTCAAAGGTTTTTTTATGCATTTATGTATCATTGTGGTTTTCTACAAGAATTGTGGATCTGCTTTGAATCCCTTATGTAAGTGTGATTGTTACATAAAGTGGAATATATTCTTAATTACATTGAGCCTTTACTTGCTGCTTTTCCAATTGTTTTTCAAAGCCTTGATTATATCATGCAGATTTGCGTTGAACTTGGTCGCTCTCTTCATTAAGCCCTGAGTTTCTCTTATCTCAAGGGTGGCTGTAGAAGTAGGGGAAGGCTGATGGGCTATTTATATCATTGGTAATTAGCAGATGATGCCGACATTTGCATCGCATATAATTAAATCTGTGAACATGCCTTGTAATTTGGAAAAATAGATTTACATACTGAAAAGGGTTAATTTCCTGCAACTATAGAAGCTTACGCTTATACTTGTAATGTGGCCAAGTGATCAGCGGCAGATACAATCTAAGGGCTCGTTCACACGGAGTAAACGTGGCGCGCAATGCGCCGCGTTTACGGGACGTTTGTGCCGCGATTCGATGGTGCATGTTTGGTCAGACATTTGTTATGGTCAGACTTTTATCCTCTAGAAGTAACAGAATGAATGACAGCAAGCCGAAATGTAGAAAACCGTGAGGAACTGATACAGAAAGTATATTGGAGAATTAGATATCATTTTATTGTACATTTATTGGTCAATATTGGTCTGAAAGTGGCCAACCCCTTGAAGGACGGGGACCCCATATGGTGAATCCCATCTGCAAATTGCAAAAAATACATACAGCGGGCTCACTTTGATTTCTAAAACTATTGCAGTTTTGTCAACTGTACCTACGGAAAAGCCAGCGGTTTCCCTATAGGTATAATGGAAGCAGAGGAAATAGGAGCGCAAGAGAAATCCAAGTGCAAACATTCCGTTCTCTTATTGGCTGTTTGGCATTCGTCTGGGACCCCTCCTAGATCCATTTTCACAGATCCCTCATAGATTTCAGTCTATGGACAGATCCACGAAACCAGACAAAGATAGGACATGTTCTATTTTTTGATGTTTCATTTATATACAACTTTATTTTACTATGATACAAAACCTCAGGGAGACAATTTGTGAAGCTTGGAGACTACGCACACCATACAGAGCAGTCCATTTCCATAACCCGTAGACGCTGGCATTGGTATGACCTTACAGGTACTTATAGATGACCTTCTCTTCCACCGTCTGCAGTTCCAGCTTCACAGCACATTTGTACAGGTAGGACAGTAATTCTTCAGTGTAGCCAGTCAGAAAGTAGAACTTCTGAGGGGGCAACTTGCGGATTAGTATGGTGCATATCACTATGAGGTTGGCACGCCGCTTGATGACAATTTCATTGGCCAGGCAGCCATGGAATGTGCCATACATAAATCTGTGGATATAGACATCTTCTATGGTGCACTCCACGGCGCCATCTTCACCATCAAGGTTACTTGTGTGTTGAGAAAGCCAGCCTTTCCTATGGGCGATGTAATGAGGAGGATGCACCTCTTCGTAAGTCACTGGCTTGTCTCCTTTACCCACACAGACACGAGCCGCACGGTTCTTTAAACAAACTGAGCTTGTCTGAATACAGCGGGCCGGACAGTGCCGGGGTAAAGCGCCTTCCAGTCCTCTGAGCAAAACCTGCAGCCGGCTCGCTGCACTACACATGGGCACCGCCATCTTCGGAATGGACCACAGCGGTCCATATTCTATATTTTGATGGTCCGTTAAAACAGCCAATCAAAAGACCAGACATGTGAATAGATACATTAAAAGCAATGTGTTCTAAAATGACCATGTGATGGCTATACAGAAACAACTGTCGCACGGCACAACCATATTTTACCTTCATGTGAATATAGACTTAGGTTGCCCATGCATTTCAGAGAGGTCGCTGGCAGGCACAACATGGATGCAAAATATGGAAATACATGCAGGTTTCAAATAAAATATATACGTACCCCTTTATTACAAGGATAGGGGATACATATCTGCTCACTTGTGTGCCAAATTCTGGAACTCCTACTATTCACAAGAATGAGGGTTCACAAATACCACCGAATATTTCATCTAATGCTTCACTGTGGCTCCATTTACTTCTTTGGGACTACTGGGGATGCCCCCTATTGATGACACCCCTATCCCCTATCCTGCAAGGGCTTCGCTCTAAATAAAAAATGGAAGATGTCCTTTAGAGGGATTCTATCATTAGAATCCTTTTTTCAGTTAATATCCATCTTATTCAGCAGCGCCTCTCCGTTGTGTCATCCTCGATGTCATCTCCCGGCTGAGCTTGCATTTGGAATCTAAATTCCGCGCATGCGCAGTTGGCTCTGCCATTGGGCTTCGGGCAGAGCAGAGTATGTCTGTTCAGCCATTTTACTGTGGCCATGTGCTGCCTGAATCACGTTCTTGTAAGTGGCCACAGTAACATGGCCAAACAGACATGCACAGTTGGTTCTGCCCGAAGCCCAATGGCAGAGCCGACTGCACATGCACGGAATTTAGATTACGAACGCAGGCTTAGCCAGAAGACTACACGAAAGATGTGGCAGAGAGGCCCTTGTCAGTTAATTTGTAATTTGTATAGTAATAAAATCCTGATTTTTTTAAAATGGAGCTGCAATGATGAATAAGAAAGGCAACTTTGGAAAGTGTAGTATCCACCCTATTCATCTAATACTGATTTTCCTGCTGACAGACTCCCTTTAACAAGTATTAGAGTAAGTTCACACTGAGTTTTTTGGTCAGGGTTTTGAGGCCGTATTCGCCTCAAAAACCCTGACCAAAAAGACGGCTCCCATTGAAATCAATTGGAGCTGCTCAGGAGCTTTTTCCGGGAGACATTTCTTCCGGCTCCCGTAAAAAAAGAAGCGAGATGTTCATTCATCGCCTCGCGATTCGGCCTGAAGACACTCCCTCCTCCGGACTAGGCCCATTCATTGGGCCTAATCCGGAGTAGAGTGCGCGGCTGGATGCTAGTGCAGTGCACCTGCCTTCAGCTGCAGCAACCCATCTTTTGGACCGGAACGTGACGTGGCCTCTGCTTCAGGTTCCAGTCCAAAAAACTATGTGTGAACTTACCCTTGTGGTCACTCCACATAGAGTTTTTTGGCGCTGATTTTGATGCTGAATCCACCTCAAAATCAGCCTCCAAAAAAAGCCTCCCAATAGAGTTCTATTGGGAGGCTTTTTTTGGAGGCTCATTTTGAGGCGGTTTCAGAGTCAAAATCAGCAGCAAAAAACTCTGTGTGCACTGACCCTAAGTCAAAACAAAGCACACCTGGAAGATTTAACCTTTACTTAAGATGTATATTAATAAATGGAACCAAGGATGCAATACTGGAAGTCAAAAACAAAAAATGAAAGTCAAAAATATTCCTCTGGCAGGAAGGAGTTAATAGTTTACAAATTTGGCCATGTTCATAGGAAAAGCAATTGCAGGCTGTGGCCACATGATGCAAAAATGTTGTGAAAAGAAACGTTTAGGAAATGTAGCTGACAAAAAACTGCAATGAAAACGCTTGAGTTTTTCAGTGTTTTTCCACTGCTGTTTTCATTTTTAGCTTTTTTCACTCCACAAAAGTCTATGGGAAAAAAAAAACACAACATCTCTGCAATTAAAGTTTTCAAAAAAACACAGACATTTTTTACACAAAATCTCCTTTCTCTTTGCTGGCACTATAAAACATTTTTTAGCATTTTTTTTGTTGTTGCGTTTGTCTAAGCCACACAATCATGGTAGAAAATGGACCTTAAAAATGTATACTTTTCATGGCTGTTTTGCACCCGAGGGGAACCTAATTTTATGGATTTCATACTTTGTGTTGAGGGTTCCATGAAAATAGACAAAAAAAGGACACGACCTATCTATTGACAATCAATTAAAACAATCAAAAAGTCAATCGTGTGAATAGCCACAACAGATGTGGCCTTTCCTGTTCCCAGTGCTTCCGAGGGTGGTGACAGCCTCCATTTCGATCATGTACTTCTCTGGTCTGTACGATGCATTTTCAATGGGTACAGAATAAAGCCTACACTGTTTTATACACCAGTCTCAACCTGACTTGCACAAGATCCTTCTCTTTTATCAAGAGTCACCACTCATGCGCCAGAATGGAAATCTACGCCAGTTGGGCATCTCCATCCTGTCCTGCTCATTGCCCACATTCCCAGAAAGTGCAAGCAAGGTGCAGAGTGGGGAACGTTTCATATCTTTGGCAAGCAAGGGACTTCGACCAAAGATGCGCCAGATTATTACCCATCTATACCAGAAAACTGTCATAAATGGAGTTGAGTTTATTTTATAGACCTCGACCCGACAGAGTGAGAGAGACAAGTCTCATTGCATAATATTTAGTCAGAATGAGGCTGTCTTTTCATGGTAGATGGGATGGGATGGGCTAATATCACAGGTGATGACATCACAAACTGGAGTATGAGTGGTGATGTCACCACAGGTACTGCCTCCATAAATAGGGCACCAAATGCCCGAACTGCCGGTCAGTCTTGATACCTATCCAAGGGACCAACATGCATTGTATTCCCCAATATGCGCAACGTACAATAAAATCACACACTGGTGCCCAATTGATGTTACAATATTAGGTTTAGGATGACACCAGATTTTTTTTAACTGTCTCTTACAATATTATACAGTTGTGCCTTATAAACTATTTGTACATTGATTTATGCTATCTTCCACATAAAAACGAAAGTGCGAGAAACAAAACCTTTTTGTAATGTAACAATAAGTGGCGCAGCAGCGGAGCCAGGAAACCATTGTCATAGCCTGATAATTAGTATTTTTAATAATAGCAATGAGTTAAATCTCATATTCTGCGAATAACAGCATACTCATAGGGGGTAAGACATCTGCAGCGAGAACTCGTATCTCAAGCTAATTAGACTGTCAGCAATAACTTCATCTTCATTAAATAGTCAGTGGAACGGCACAAGAAGGAAGCTACAGAGCAGCCCTCTCTGTGTGTGAAAACATATCACATGGAACCATCTTGGTGAAACTGAGAAAGCCTTTTCTCCGTATTTTTTACCATTCTTACATTTTTCATTGCATTTTTGTAGCATGCTTCTCTGCAGCACCAGCAAAAACACAGTATATAGAACCAGAAGTACATTGTGTAGTAATTGATCACAGCTCTGGACACTGTGCAGTAATTGATCATAGCTCTGTACACTGTGCAGTAATTGATCACAGCTCTGTACACTGTGCAGTAATTGATCACAGCTCTGTACACTGTGCAGTAATTGATCATAGCTCTGTACACTGTGCAGTAATTGATCATAGCTCTGTACACTGTCCCATAATTGATCACAGCTCTGCACATTTTACAATAACTGACCACAGCTCTGTACACTGTGCAGTAATTGATCACAGCTCTGTACACTGTGCAGTAATTGATCCAGGTTACTGCAGCTCAGTTCTGATTCTGTGCGGGACCTGAGCTGCAGTAACCATGCTCAGCCATTTCACAGTGAATGGTGCTGTTTATGGAATCGACAGTGTATAGTGTTGTGTGTTTGCCTGATTCTATCAGTTTTTTGGTAACAGATCTATGTATTGGACAAAAGGGAAATAAAACAAAATTGCACAACACTGTAGTCACATACAATTCAATAGAATTATAAGAGAAGGAAATGCAACTTGCAAAATTCATTTTAAAAAATCAACATTGTGGAATTCTTTACAGTTATGATATTGAAGTTGAATGAAACATGTAAATGTATGCAAACCCATAGAAGTAGACTGCCAGCAGCATTCCGCTGCGATAAATCTGGATTCTTTATTTCCGTAGAGTTATCCATAGCGGTATCTCCTCTTTAATTGTTACTTTCTCAATGCGTCGGCCACAATATGTTGCTGGTACATTGATGTGGGATAAGAATATTCAACAGTAGTTTAGAGCATTCAGCTTGTCTTTCACTGAATTCTATTAAAGTATCACCAAGGGAACTTGAATGCAAGAGAGGGATTCAATCAGACCATCTAATTCACTCTGATAATGAAGAGGTGATGAATCACACTGGGCTTATGGAAATAAGAGCATGGACACATAATAATATTTAAAAATGACTAACAGGGAGATAAACAGGGAGCAGCCGAGGCTTCATTTGTGAACCAAATGAGATTATAATAGTTTACTGAAAATATAGAAAGTTTTCAATGTCAAATAGAATGCAGTTGAGATGAGTCACTATATTTACACTGAGGTCTTTAGATGGCCACACACATTGGAGTAATGTAGGATGAATGTCCAGTGCACCCAGTGATCAGGTAACAGGTACAGCTTCTGACACTCCAGCTGATTTTGCCAAAGATCTCCATGGACAGCTAGATTCTTTCCTCCCACTAGTGTGTTTTATTATATTTGCAAATTACACGGGTGACGTCAAGGACAGTTTACTTCACTGCGCATGTACCTGATATGCGGCGCATGCGCAATAGAGCACACTGTATAGGTTTCATCTGCACAGAGTGGGTAGTCAGTTTTATTATGGCAGGGGTTGGCAGCTAGGAACCCCATCCATGTCTGCCATTCAGTATGGAATAAGTAAAGTTTTCCAGGTTCTTTGGGTTCGTAGTCGCTCATAGCTATAATTTGTTACAACCATGATAATAGTCTCAGGAAGTGGACTATAAGGTCCACCATTTGACCACTGAAATGGAGTGATGGTCATAGTTCTTATTATATATTAAGAGATCAACTAGCTACTAATCTAGGGATAGTCAACCTGCAGCTGGCCTCTGCTATCCTGTAGGGGATACAGGTATATACTATATCCAGCCTATGCTGGGGATTCCTAAGAGCTTCCCTCCTCCGTTGGGCCAGGGAGTTTACCCAGCTGTACCAAATGCTGACAACGGGCCAGATTCTGTATACCAGGGTGGTAAATCAGGTGAGGTTGGGGCAGAAAGAACACAATTTACCTATTGGTTATTGGCAGGCAGTTGAGAGGGATATCCACGAGGGACATGTTGTCGCCTCCATAACTTAGAGCTTTTCTTAGAATGCCACAAATAACTAATTTATATCAGTTACCTTACCAACATTCAATGACTGTTTTTCAAAACTGGTCTCAGCTGTTTTGGCTGATAATATGCCAAATGCCAAGTTCTGAGCTTTGTGGACTCAGCTGCCAGTGGCAGGTGTGCACTGAGGAAGTCGGATATGAAGTGTTCAGCTCCTTGGCAAGGTGAACATGCACCATGCTGGATAAAGAGACAAGAGACTATAATGTCTTACCAGAGGATACAAGTGTTTAATGATATAAAGTTACCAAAATTATAAGAAATACATTTTGTTCCTTATCTCACCCAACAACGTCATTGTGTACCTGTCTTGTGTATTTCCATGGAAGTCATTGAGCCATCAGTCCCTAAAGGGGCATTCACACGGAGTAACGCCGGGCGTGTATCACAGCCATACACGCCGGCGTTACGGCAGACTGCCGAACACTTCCCATTCACTTCAATGGGAGCGCTCATAACAGCAGCGTTTACGAGCGCTCCCATTGAAGTGAATGGGAAGTGTTCGGCAGTCTGCCGTAACGCCGGCGTGTACGGCTGTGATACACACCCGGCGTTACTCCGTGTGAATGCCCCCTTAGGGTTCATTCACACAGAGTTTTTTGGCGAGGATTTTGGCAAGGAAAAAATCTGCTTCAGGAATTAGGAAATGGTTTTTTAGAGCGCCCAATTCTGCACCCAAATCCGCAATGCGGTTTTTCCGCCTCCTATTGACTGCATTGGTTTTTGTAGGCGGAATCCTTTTTTTCCACTAGTGGAAAAATTCTGCAAATGGAAAAATAAAATGAGCGGAACCCATAGAACTCTATGGGAAGGCGTTTTTTTTAGACATAGATTCTGATGTGGATTCAGCATCAAAATCAGCGCCCAAAAAACTTTGTGTGAATGGTCCCTTAGTGAGAATCTCCTATAAACTCATGGCCAATGACTCGTTTTTGGTACATTCTAATCGGGTAAACTGTTAATGTCATACCTATATAACTTACATGGAATTGCTATCACGGGAGGAATATGCAAATCAGTCTTCCAAGATGTAAACAGGGAGACAGTGCATTATGCAGTAAAGGCTTCTGGGAAAGTCGGGCATGATGTTCAGGGTGCTTCCCATAGAGGGCAGCATAACAGAGGCACTGTCTCCCTGTTTACATCTTGGGAGACAGATTTGCATATTCCTCCCATGATCCCTTGCAGTGGAGCGACTATGGCTGTATAAGTCCTCACACACCTGAATAGGTGGTCTCTCCCTAAGGATAGACGTTATGACCCATAATATGGAATTGCTACAAATTCAAACTTCGCCTATATATATATTTTTTTTTTAACAAACTTGTGTTCCTTTGAAGATTCTTGTCTAAGGCGTAAAGCAAAGAATCAAGTTTCTGCAGATAAAAAGATTTCCTCGGCTCATGTAGATATTTTTGGACCTCACATTTGACATCACCATCGAACTGGAAGCGAAGGCCTCAAAGATGTTTCTTCAACTTCCGAATGAGAAACTGTAAATAAAACACTTAGAAGAATTTCATAAGCTTCATGGTATACCGTCAACCCGCAATAAAAAGCAAGACTTTTAGTGGGTTTTTTTCCATGTCGTAAGTAGGTTCTTGCAAAGTCATTTATTGTGAGCTCGTTAAGAGTCTTCAACTACTTGTCTTTGGAGGGTTCGGAGCTTAGTGTCATGCTGAGCAACAAGTATAAAATATTTATTCAGTAGATTTTTATGTGTATACATGTATCTAATTAGACCATGACAAGATATTCCCGTTCAATAGGAGAGCAATGCTCTGTATTATTCTCAGCATCTTGGCCTGATAGGAAGCCAGCGGCGGGGGTTGGTGACATTCCTCCATACTGAGATTTATGTAACTTGACTTTGATCAACACCTAGCTTCGGTTGATGGGGCACAAGGTGTAAGACTTGTTCTTTCTAAGATGTGCCTGTGTCTCGTTCCTTCTATAGCCAATTATTCTCAGGCAATCAGAGGGAAAAAAAACGAACACCATGAAGACATCTCTGTAAAAATCTGGACTGTCACTCCAAGCCATGATTAACCATCGGCTTGCCAGAGTAAATATTCTTCAACCAAGTGACAGTTTTTACCAATTGACCATAGATTTTCCAATGATCTGGTCAGGAATTAATCTGAGAATGAGTTATAGGTTTTATAATAGTAATAAGGCCACAATTGTTGTCTTATTACCTGGGAACCTACCATCACCCACATATCCCATGAGTTTATGGAAGCTTGGCAAGAGACCAGCACCCTGTCTACTTGGATGGCTTCAGACTTCTTTGGGCAGTAGAACACAGTGGTAAGAAGAAAGGAGGAGGAGGGCTTGTGATGAAGGACATTTGGGGCATTTTTCATGGTTAATGGACAATAGCGCTGATACAAAGACTGTTGTGCAGGTAGAATGCTACATCAGACAAGAATGAGGCAACAAATCACTCCCGAAATTCCAAAAAAATAGGTCTGAAATAGAGAAATGTCTAACTCTCACCCTCTGATATGTTTTCAATGTTCTATCTTGCATAAAATACCATTACGTGAGATTTCCAAATCCATTCTTCTTTCCTTTACACAACGTCCCAACTTTTTTGGAATTGGGGTTGTATGTTGGCAAATATCCTTGTCCTTAATGCCGATGTTAGTTCAAAAAATCAAGATATGTACTCTTTAAATAGAAATGTGACAGCAAGACATAAAAAATACTGTCACGTGTTTATTGGAGCAATGCAGTAGCTCGAAATCCATTAGTACAAGAAAAACATACAATAAAATCACATGAGCGGGCAAAAAAAATCCCGGGCTCAGCAAAGTAATACCAGTAAGAAGTCTATGGCTCGTAATTGTGTTGTAATAGTAAACCTGTATCAGTCCGCTTCTTTTCCCTATGGATGTTTGTTGCATTTCACACCAATGGCTTCTACTCTGCGCTGTCAAAGAGTGATGATTAAGACTTACTATGACATTTCTTAATCCTAGGACTCAATAGAAAAAACAGCTCAGCGTGGTCAATTACTTCTGTAGCCTGGAGACATGAAAGCCAAAGGGTATCATAAATGGAACAGCCTAGTGAAACAAGCATTAAGTATTCCCAGTCTGTGCAAAGTAATAATGTCACTTTGGTCACAATAATGTGTCCTTCTATGTTAAAGTGGATATACACATTAGACAAGTCATCTGAACCAGTCGCTTGGAGTGGAACGAGCCAACCATCTAATAGATATTGAATGTTTCACCCGTATTGGTTCAACATGTTGATGGGCGAAAGGTTGCTAAACATGACAGATATTGCTATTCTATCCTCACTCAGGTTAGAGGCCCTGGTTTCTGCCAAAAATGGCAAACAAAATGGTGCAGAGTGATTGAAAACTAATTTACCAATTATACTCAATGGGATCCACTTGGTATTTCCAATGTAAACGAAGCCTTGTAAGGGTGCATTCACACTACGTAACGCCGGGCGTGTATGAGAGCCGTACACGCCGGCATTACAGCAGACTGCCGAACACTTCCCATTCACTTCAATGGGAGCGCTCGTAACAGCGGCGTTTACGAGCGCTCCCATTGAAGTGAATGGGAAGTGTTCGGCAGTCTGCCGTAATGCCGGCGTGTACGGCTCTCATACACGCCCGGCGTTACGTAGTGTGCATGCACCCTAAGAGTGTACTGGCTGACACAGTGAAGGCTATGGCTGATACTTCATGACATTCTGACATTCTCAAGAGCATAACTATGGATGTGACTAACACAGGGAACACATCCTTCTTTCAGTAGATGTTCTGAGGAGCGTCAGCAGTGTGCGGAGACTGCCGGCCCTCTCCCCGCTTTGCTCCCAAGTCCCCACTTCTGGGTCTCAGGAGGCATGCCGGAACCTCTGCAGTGATGTGTGGCTGTTGCCAGTGTAGTGTCCCAGTCAGTGGTGAACCTAGCCTCTCAGCTGCCTGAGGTGGACGATCAAAAGACGCCCCCCCCCCCCCGTATTGAGTTGGGGGGGGGCTTGTTCATCTCTTGATCGTCCGCCTCAGACAGCGGGGGGATTGGGGGTGCTAGCAGTACCATTACAATGAATTACAACATTACAATAAATACAATGCAATGTGATATTTTGTGCAGTAATACTCACAGGAGACGTCTTCCCACATTTCCCGTCTCTTCCCTTTGGACCGCCATCACCACTTCTTCCAGCTGTGACTTGACTCTGTAAAGTTTTAAACACAGACATCTTTGACTCCTCACTTCTCCACACATCCAACCCATATATATATATATATATATATATATATATATATATATATATATATATATATATATATACACACAGTATATATATATATATATATATATATATATATATATATATATATATATATATATATTATATATCTCACAGCAGCCCCTGCAGCCTATATTATTCCCCATAGTGGCACAATAAGATAAGATAAGATAATCCTTTAATAGTCCCACATTGGGGAAATTTCTGACTGTGGGGCTTAATAGAGGTTGCAGGGGGGCCGCTGTGGGGCATAATAAAGGTTACAGGGGTCACAGTGGACCCTTCAAGCTCTATTATGTGCCACAGTTGCACACCCATGAACTATTATTATACTCTTATACTCTTTTCAGACCCTGAGTATAATAATTGGAGCCCCAGGGGAGGTGAGGGAACATAATAAACACTGTTACTCACCTCTCCGGGATCTGATGTTACTCCTAGCAGGCTTCGGGCCTATATGGTAATGTGTCAGACGTCACGTGGACTGGGATATTACCATATAGGCCCAAAGCCTGTGGTAGCAGTAACATGTTATTACTACTAGCACAGGCTTCGGGCCTATATGGTAGTATCCCAGACCACGTGATGTCTGACACATTACCATATAGCCCCGAAGCCTGGGGCTATTAACACCGGATCCCGGAGAGGTGAGTAACACTGTTTATTATGTTCTCTCACCTCCCCTTGGGCTCCGTTTATTATACTCGGGGGTCTGAAAAGACCCCCGAATATAATAATAGCGGCAGTGGGATCGCGGCCTGGCCCGGGCCTATTCACTACCGCCCGCCGCGGCCTAAAGTACAAGGGGAAGCGGGGGCGGCAGTGAGCAGGTCCGGGTTGGTAAATAGGCCGCTGCCTGCTGGTAGATACTCCAGCAGGCAGCGGCCTATTATAAACCAAAAAAACTGTTATTATACTTACCGACCGAACGCGCACTGCTGCTCCCGCTGCCGCATCCTCTTCTCTCACAGGACGTCTGTGTATCAGCGTAGGTGGCGTGATGACGCCGCCTGCGCTGATACGTAAATGTCTGAACCAGCGCAAGGAGAGCCCGGGCTGCCGCCTCCCCCCCCCCCCCCCCGGACCGCCGCCAGAAGCGGGCGCATCACATCGCCTCATTAATGGTACGGCCCTGGTCCCAGTACACTCCTTCCTGCCATTATAATAGTTGTATGCTATGTAATGTCATGTCTCTCACAATGTACTAATACTGAGTTCCCCTATCTATTGTATAATCTGTATTTCCTGTGTGCATACATTGTGGTTATTGCCATGTACTATTCTGCTGCCACCTATGTTTCACTCTATGTAGGTGCATGTGATATAGGATCCCAATCTCTCCATACACAGCATGAGCTCCTGTAGAAGTTTCTAGTAAGCTGTGGGTGTAGACTTTAGCCCCGCCTTCCTCTTAGCAGGGGAAAGGAAAGCAGAGCAGCCATGTTGTAGAGAGTGCAGTGTGTGAGGCAACAGCACCTGCTGCTACTCCAACTCTAGGCAGGATTTTCAGATTCCTCCTGCCACACCCCAGGAGCTACATGGTGACTATCCCAGCCCATGTAAGATACAGAGTCTCCTAGGACCATTCACCAGTCCATACAGAGGGGATAATACCGCCATACTGCTACTGCCTCCAAGCAGGAGAGAACCTGACAGAAAGGAGCAGCTAGAGAGGAGCCTTTCTGTATTCCTGGACCTAAAGAAGGCCTCCGGTCATGTCCAGTGCTCCGTGGTTTCCAGGCCACGTGTATTAGGTCTGCGTCCGGCTATCGGATGCTGCGGCCCAGTAACCGTGAGTAACTACATATACCCCAAATTAGTCACCTGCCGGGAGCCAACCGGTGAAGATCCCTCTTCTGTAGCTGTAACCTGCACTGTGTCTCCCCAATACTCTAAACTACAAGATCTGAGGAAAGTTGTGTCAGCATCAGCCATTACCTGTCAGCTTACAAGGGAACTCTGCATCACACGCACCCGCTGTATTGTACATGAGACTGTATCACTGTGAGGTATGGCGGCACTATATGGTAGTCCTCCTCACACGCACCCGCTGTATTGTACATGAGACTGTATCGCTGTGAGGTATGGCGGCACTATATGGTAGTCCTCCTCACACGCACCCGCTGTATTGTACATGAGACTGTATCGCTGTGAGGTATGGCGGCACTATATGGTAGTCCTCCTCACACGCACCCGCTGTATTGTACATGAGACTGTATCGCTGTGAGGTATGGCGGCACTATATGGTAGTCCTCCTCACACGCACCCGCTGTATTGTACATGAGACTGTATCGCTGTGAGGTATGGCGGCACTATATGGTAGTCCTCCTCACACGCACCCGCTGTATTGTACATGAGACTGTATCGCTGTGAGGTATGGCGGCACTATATGGTAGTCCTCCTCACACGCACCCGCTGTATTGTACATGAGACTGTATCGCTGTGAGGTATGGCGGCACTATATGGTAGTCCTCCTCACATGCACCCCCTGTATTGTACATGAGACTGTATCGCTGTGAGGTATGGCGGCACTATATGGTAGTCCTCCTCACATGCACCCCCTGTATTGTACATAAGACTGTATCGCTGTGAGGTATGGCAGCACTTTATCAGAGTCCTCAGTAAAGAAACTTTTGGTTAACAAAGGACGGTGTCTTTTGCTATCCTTCTTTTGACAATGGACTTGCTGTGTGTCCTATGAGAGGTGCCCGACAGTCAGGACCACCACTACAGCTACTGTGACCATTACACCAGCTCAGCTATCAGAGGGACTACTACCCCCATTAGGCCCTACTATAACACCTGCATCCCTTGGGATACTACACCAGTCTCCACCTGAGCCAGACGGGGATCTTAGGGTTTTGGCCTAGCAGCGTGCCGGAGCCTATTTAAGGAGGGCTCTCTCTCCGGACCGCCGCTGGCTATTCAGTTGATCTCCGTGTCCTGGTAGTAAGTGTTCCCTGTTCTGATTACCTGTGTGTCTGACCTTTGACCTTGCCTTTGCCTCCTGATTTCGTACTCTGCCTTTTCCTGTTAATGACCCCAGCTTGCCTCTAGACCTCTGCTCCCTGAACTCTGAGTATTACTTCGCTACCATTCCTGTTACCGACTTGGCCTGCCTGACGTTCCATTTGGATTTTCCTCTGTACTGTTTTGCCCTCTTACTGACGACCCGGATTGTACGTCTACGCTTTACTCTCTGCCACTACCTGCCTCAGCTTTCTGGATCCCTGGTCCAACACCGCAACCCAAAACATCTGCTGGCAAGAGATCTGAGTGTCTGATTTGCTGTGATTTGTGGTGTGTTTTGTGTTTGAAGATTCCCGACCCATATCGCTCCGCTCAGCATTGCAGCCAAGTCCATTACCACCATCTGGGGCTCAACACCCAGATGGTGAGTGAACACCATTGTGGGATTGGAGTTGGTGCGGCCCGGGGGGTGTTGAACACACAGCACCGTGTTAACCATTTTAATAAGTTTTTCTAGTACTGGTTCTTACTTTGGCTCTGCTATCCTAACAGTAGAGTAAATGGGGGCTAATCCTGGGGGGTATTGTGGCTGATACAGGGACATTCTCAAAGGCTGTGGTCACTGGCACTGTATAAGGTGCAGACTATAGTTTACAAGTTGTAACAGACGTCTTAATACCCATTTCACCTTCCACAGACCCTCATTTGGAAGACAAGGTTCACATCACGAAGTGAGTCAGTCATTGACCTGTTTCCTTTCGAAAAAGCGTCCCTATTCCAATTTTTTATGTTTTTTTGTTTGTTTTTTTAAAGTATTTGATATATGTTCATGGAACTCCCTGGTGATTTCTAATTCTCTCAGTATGGGGTACATTATCTAAATACATTATATACATTATATACACCCACATTAAGATTCATTAAATAACACACCTTATTTTAAAGTAATCTGATCCTTTAAGTGTCACGGACGAAATTCTCAAATCTAAATAATAGATGAATTATTATATTTACTGCACATTTAATGTTCAGTCTGATCCTATATATCCATGAAAGTCAGCATGGTCCTCATCTGCCACTTTGTTTAATGGACTTTGTAAAACCCAAATGTAATACAAGGTGACCCTGAGATTGCGGATCGGATTGGCCACATTTGTCACAAATGTCAGGTCTCCTCCTAATGTGACACAAGTTGGGTTTGACAATCAGAGAGATTAAATCAATTAAGGTGTCTTTCATTTTAATTTTCGCAGCAAAGCACAATGCCTTGGGGGGAATCGCCACTTCTGAAGCTGACAGATAAGATTTAATTATAAATTGGGATGGGTAATTCTTACTGCAAATATTTAATAAAGGTCAGCTGGAAACTTTAAAATGGGAGCAAAAAAAAAAACGCAGGAAAATCGACTTCTAAGAGGATTGATTATGTGGCCAATAATAACATTATAAGGCAATGGGTAAAGCGTATGTAATATACAGTATGGGTAGTATAACACTATACACAGCAATGTAAATTTTCAGACCCCAGAGTATAATGATTGGTGACCCAGGGTAGAATACAAACATAAAAAACACTGTTACTTACCTCTCTTGGGCTCTGGCGCACTCCCCGCTGATGTCGGCCATCTTCAATGATGGACCATACATCATGTGAGCTGGGTTTGCGTCGCGACGCATAATGACGCAGGCCCAGTCCATGTGACATCTGTGACATCACCAAATAGGCCCGAAGCCTTCAGAGCATAGGAGAGGTAAGTAACAGTGTTTTTTATGTTCCCTCACCTCACCCAGCCCTCCGATCATTATACTCGGGGGGTCTGAAAAGACCCCCTGAGTATTATGATAGCGGTTTTTGTGGGGTTTGCAGGCCCGCAGTCTTACTTACTGTTGTGATCACAAAAGGGAAAGCACCGGTCGCCGTGAGCGTGGATCAGTAAGTAAATAGGGCTTGTTACCTCCTGGAGTTACTCCAGCAGATATAAAAAAAATCAGGGGTCCACTAGGCCCCCTAATGTCTTAGGCCCTGTGGCAGCGGCTACCCCACTCACAAAATCCTCTTATTAGTCAAAGTGGAAAGTCAGTACCAAAGCAGTTTATAGTCCTGGTCTATCAACTCACATGGCCGAAATGAAATTTTACCTACAGAAGCCAATGATCTTGATGCTGTACGAAAGGCGTTGGAATAAGTAGGAAACCCCTGTAATGGCTCTGTACTTAAAGGCTACCTGTTTTAATAGTTCAAAATATATCTATTCACCATAAGTCAGAAAGTAAAAATTTGGCTTGCCCATAACTTGGCTGTTCCAAGTTGGAAGCCAGCACAGAGATTGTGTCCCCTGGATTCCAGAAGTCAGAGCCCCCTTCCCCTGAATAAGGAGAGCTCAGTTGCGCTCTGTACTACAGAATTTTGTTTGTCCCCTTTGGGGTTAAATGTTTCCCCCCATCTCTCCACTTCTTCTATTGAATTTTTAAATTTGGCTGTGTTCCAAACAGAGGATAAAAAATTGCTACAAAAAATGACTTTAATCCGGTTGATACGAAGTTATCTTTCTTTTTATAGCAGTCACTTACCAAATTAGCTTTCGAAATCTACCATTTGGATCATATTAGTTGAAGACCACCAACTATTTTGGCGTGGCCAAATTAAATTTTTTAATAACTATATTACCCGGAAAGCTAAAATATCTTTTTGTGTAGAATATCTTAGATCTTCACAATCTCTTTACCCAGCATCTTCAAAGTTTTTAAGCTAAAAGTTACATGGAAGAAAGTTCTATCAGTTTAACTAAAGGATTTATTACTTTATGTTTTGAGTCTTCCCGAATCCTAACTTTTCCGCCTTGAAATAAAAATAGAACTTCATTTATAGCAGATTTGGCCCGCAGACCTTCGGGTTTCATACCTGATCTCCTTTATATAAGAATTACAGAACGGTAGTGTAGGTGCTTGAAATACATTTGTCAGTTTCCTTTGCGCGTATCCTTCATGTGGTGATAATACATCTCTTTGTGGGTAAGGTCACAGCTCCTGGTGATTCAGTGTTTTGACAGATTGTTAATGAAGACTTGATAAGTGCTATCCAATATCCTTCTTCCTCTTCTAGAGCTCATCTTTAGTTTTGACCTGTAAAGATCTCTCGGTGACTCTCCGGGTGATAGATTCTTTGTCCAACATGACTTTTCAACACAAAATGTTCTCTTCGCAAACTGTCAACTTTATTCTTTCCTCTTTAGTTATTAGGTATCGTTGGGTAAGGATGTCTTGGAGGAATGGTGAGATGATTGTTACATGTTATAGCCATATCACGGGGTATAAATTACAACCTAGGCATTGGTGAAGTTGTATCTCTTAAAGGGTTACTTTCATCTCACAAAGTGTTGGCGTATTGTTAGGATAGGCCAATACTTTGTGATGGGTCGGAGTTAGACTTCTGGGCTCCTGAGAATGAAGTATGAACATTGGTTCTGGTTCTTCTCTGTATAGTGGACATCCGAGCCACCCGGTATAAAGGGAAATGATAGCGTATATCCCAGCAATATACCATCATTGTATGAGGTGGGAAGACCCATTTGAAATAACAGGGTAATGTAAAGAGTTGAAGAGAATGCGGAGCTATATATATATATATATATATATATATATATATACTCCATTCCCTGCACTCCAATCAGACTATCTACTTTTCGACAGTATTGATAAATCTACCTCACGGTGATATTAGTTGCAGCATGTGAACAAGATGGATGAGCTAATGGTGAGTTTATAACAGTATAATGGGCCCATTTTGCCCCACTCATACTATAATGGCCTCTTTTTGCCCCCAAACACATTTAATGGACCCCACACAGAATAATGGCCCTTATGCTCCCACACACATTAGAATGGTCTCATTATGCCCATCACACAATATAATGGGCCCCTGTTGCCCCCACATAGCGTAATGAGCCGCTTGTGCCCCCAAACAATATCATGTCCCCATTTTGCCCACGCATTCAGTATAATGGTTTCTTTTTTTCTCTACAGTATAATGTCCCCTTCGGCCCCCACACAGTTTAATGGTCTCTTTTGTCCCATAAGTTATTTTCCTGTTGAGGGAGCTGTCTTCAGCATTCACATACAGGTTGTAGCTGCCCAGACTTGGCCCCCATTCTCTGAGCTCCGACTCTGGCACCAAGTTCACAGTGTCTTCAAAAGTTAGTCTTTATTCACATTAGTTTTATGGCCATAAAAATTGGGCAAATCAGTCAGTTTTTGACGAACGTTTGGCATTCAGTCCATGTTTGATGGCCAAGTGTCATCTGTTTAAAATTTCATTGGTTTTCCTTTTCGGACCCAACCCAGTGATCCATCTTTAACAAACATAACTTGGATATCAGTCCATTTTACATCCATTAAAATGGATCCGTTGATTTATATTGAGCCATGTGTCCAGCAAATTGGACAAGGAAAGAGCATGTCCATTATTTTTAGCTGAGGATTTTCCTGTGCATCTTAAAAAAGGACGTGAACACTCATTCAGTTGCATTGTTTTCAAAATGGCGGTAGGACGTTAAAATGATGCCAAGTGTCACTGTTGTGTGAATAAGGCCTTATTCACTCTCCCTTCACCAGCATGTCAGACAACCCCCCTCTCCTCACACACCAAGACCCAACCCCCACCGACCTGCAGTCAACTGCAATCTGACTATGTGATCCTCCAGGAATCTCAGGTGTGTAGGGAAATCAAGAAGATTAAACCAGACAAGGCCGGAGGAACTGATGGTATAAGCGCAAGAGTTCTTAAAATGTGCAGTGACCAGCTGGGTGGTATTATTACACACATGAACAATATGAGTCTAAAGCTGGGAGTGGTAACTCGACTGTGGAAAACAACTTGCGTGGTACCAGTCCCAAAGAAACCCAACCCGATGGGCTACAATGACTACCGACCCGTAGCACTGACATCCCACCTGATGAAGGTCCTAGAGAGACTGGTCCTGACACACCTACACCCCCTAGTGAGCTCCGCTCTGGACCCCCTCCAGTTTGCCTATCGGCTGGGCATTGGGGTAGATGACACAATCATCTACCCTCTTCATAGAGCTCTCTCTCACCTGGAGAATCCCTGGAAAACTGTGAGAATAATGTTCTTTGACTTCTTCAGTGCATTCAACACCATCAGCCAGGGCTACTGAGGGATAAGCTGAACCTTGATGGTGTGGACCATCACCTGTCCAACTGGATTCTAGACTACCTGACAAACCGCCCTCAGTATGTGAGAGCCCAGGACTGTGTGTCTGACACTGTGATCTGCACTACGGGGGCACCACAAGGTCCAGTTCTTGCCCCATTTCTCTTCACACTGTACACTGCTGACTTTAGGCACAACTCCTCCAGCTGTTACTTACAGAAATACTCTGATGACTCTGCTATAGTCGGCCTTATCACTGATGGTGACAATAGGGAATACAGAGACTTAAACCGGGATTTTGTTGAATGGTGCCAGCAGAACCAGCTCAGGATTAATGCTAGGAAGACCAAGGAGATGGTGGTGGACTTTAGTAAACGGAGAAGTGCCCCGACCCCAGTGGAGATCCAAGGAACATGTATTGAGATAGTCAGGACCTATAAGTATCTGGGCGTGATCCTCAACAATAAACTAGACTGGGCTGATCACCTAGAGGCGCTGCACAGAAAGGGCCACAGCAGACTCTACCTGCTCAGGAGGCTGAGGGCCTTCGGAGTCCAGGGGACACTTCTTAGGGCCTTCTTCAACTCTGTGGTTGCTTCAGCCATCTTTTTCGGTGTGGCCTGCTGGGGGAGCAGTATATCAACCAGGGACAGAAATAGACTTGACAGACTGATCAGGAGGGCCAGCTCTGTCCTGGGGAGCCCCTTGGACCCAGTACAGGTGGTGGGTGACAGAAGGATACTGTCTGTGGTGACCTCCATGCGGGAGAACAAATCCCACCCCATGTATGAGACCTTGATGGGACTTGGCAGCACTGTAAGTGACCGTCTGCTTCACCCCAAGTGTGAGAAGGAGCTATCGCAGGTCCTTCCTTCCAACCACGACCAGGCTGTATAATCTACATCAGACCAAGCGGAGACACTCCGCACAGAGAACTAATGATTATGACTATGAAGTCTTCCTTCTTTCTCTTCCGTTCCTTAGCTACTATGGACTCCTAGTATATCTTCTCTTCTCAGCATATGTGTGTCTACGTCTGTATTATATTCCTGTGTATTATCCTGTATCCACTCTACATAGGGACCCTAAAGATGGGGAGTCAGTCCACTAAAAAAGCGGTTACCCACGGATCCCATAGACTATAATTTGGTTCGATGGGTCACCAGTTTTATACCGAAATTGACAGAGAGAAAAGTCCTCCATCGATTTTAGACAGAATCTGCAGCGAAGTTTCTTTGGGAGACTCCAACACAGATGTGAACCAAGCCCAACCTACAGAAGCTTCAAAACATCAGCAAAAGTGACTTTTCACTTGATGCCTAATATATCCCAATCCAGTGGCGTAACTACCACCATAGCAGCAGAGGCAGCTGCCGCAGGGCCCGGGACATTAGGGGCCCAGTGACAGCCGCTACCGCTGCTATCATTATACTCGGGGGTCTTCTCAGACCGCCGAGTATAATGATTGGCAGACCAGGAGAGGTAAGGGAATGTAAAAAACACTGTTACTTACCTCTCCACAATCCTGCCAGGCCTCCTTCCTTGTTGTCTGACGTCTCTGACGTCACATGAACCCGGCCTGCGTCCCGGGTCATGTGACGTCCGACGTCATCAAAGAAGGCCGACAGCGGAGTAGAAGACAGCGTAGGAGCCGGGGACAGGTAAGAAACAGTCTTTTTTTATGTTTTTAGGGACCACTATGGGACATAATACTGTGTGCAGGGGCCACTATGGGACATAATACTGTGTGCAGGGGCCACTATGGGATATAATACTGTGTGCAGGGGCCACTATGGGACATAATACTGTGTGCAGGGGCCACTATGGGGCATAATACTGTGTGCAGGGGCCACTATGGGACATAATACTGTGTGTAGGGGCCACTATGGGGGATAATACTGTGTGCAGGGGCCACTATGGGACATAATACTGTGTGCAGGGGCCACTATGGGACATAATACTGTGTGCAGGGGCCACTATGGGGTATAATACTGTGTGCAGGGACCACTATGGGGGATAATACTGTGTGCAGGGGCCACTATGGGTCATAATACTGTGTGCAGGGGCCACTATGGGACATAATACTGTGTGCAGGGGCCACTATGGGACATAATACTGTGTGCAGGGGCCACTATGGGGCATAATACTGTGTGCAGGGGCCACTATGGGACATAATACTGTGTGCAGGGGACACTATGGGGCATAATACTGTGTGCAGGGGCCACTATGGGGCATAATACTGTGTGCAGGGGTCACTATGGGGGATAATACTGTGTGCAGGTGCCACTATGGGACATAATACTGTGTGCAGGGGCCACTATGGGACATAATACTGTGTGCAGGGGCCACTATGGGACATAATACTGTGTGCAGGGGCCACTATGGGGCATAATACTGTGTGCAGGGGCCACTATGGGGGATAATACTGTGTGCAGGGGCCACTATGGGGGATAATACTGTGTGCAGGAGCAACTATGGGGGATAATACTGTGTGCAGGGGCTACTATTGGGGATAATACTGTGTGTAGGGGCCACTATGGGACATAATACTGTGTGCAGGGGTCACTATGGGACATAATACTGTGTGCAGGGGCCACTATGGGACATAATACTGTGTGCAGGGGCCACTATGGGGTATAATACTGTGTGCAGGGGCCACTATGGGACATAATACTGTGTGTAGGGGCCACTATGGGACATAATACTGTTTGCAGGGGTCACTATGGGACATAATACTGTGTGCAGGGGCCACTATGGGACATAATACTGTGTGCAGGGGCCACTATGGGGATAATACTGTGTGCAGGGGCCACTATGGGGGATAATACTGTGTGCAGGGGCCACTATGGGACATAATACTGTGTGCAGGAGCCACTATGGGGGATAATACTGTGTGCAGGGGCCACTATGGGGGATAATACTGTGTGCAGGGGCCATTATGGGGGATAATACTGTGTGCAGGAGCCACTATTGGGGATAATACTGTGTGTAGGGGCCACTATGGGACATAATACTGTGTGCAGGGGTCACTATGGGACATAATACTGTGTGCAGGGGCCACTATGGGACATAGTACTGTGTGCAGGGGCCACTATGGGGTATAATACTGTGTGCAGGGGCCACTATGGGACATAATACTGTGTGCAGGGGCCACTATTGGGGATAATACTGTGTGCAGGGGCCACTATGGGACATAATACTGTGTGCAGGGGCCACTATGGGACATAATACTGTGTGCAGGGGCCACTATGGGACATAATACTGTGTGCAGGGGCCACTATGGGACATAATACTGTGTGTAGGGGCCACTATGGGACATAATACTGTGTGCAGGGGCCACTATGAGGGATAATACTGTGTGCAGGTGCCACTATGGGGGATAATACTGTGTGCAGGGGCCACTATGGGGCATTATACTGTGTGCAGGGGCTACTATGGGGGATAATACTGTGTGCAGGGGCCACTATGGGGGATAATACTGTGTGCAGGGGCCACTATGGGGCATAATACTGTGTGCAGGGGCCACTATGGAGCATAATACTGTGTGCAGGGGCCACTATGCATACCTCCCAACCATCCCGATTTCCGCGGGACAGTCACGATTTGGGTGACATGTCCCGCGGTCCCGGTTGGAGGGAGGTATGTCCCGATTTCAACTCAGATCTGTGTCCAGAGGACGCAGATCTGAATTGAACACATATGCGGCTGAAGCAAGGAGCTGACACAGGTCAGCTCCTCGCTTCACCGCTGCACGCCTCTCTCGCTGACACATGCGGCTGAAGGAAGGAGCTGACACAGGTCAGCTCCTCGCTTCGCCGCTGCGTGTCTCTCTCGCTGACACATATGCGGCACATATGCGGATGTGACACATCGCCTCCACAAGCCAGTAGCTGGCGGCAGCAGCGAAGCGAGGAGCTGACACAGGTCAGCTCCTCGCTTCAGCCGCATATGTGTCAGCGAGAGAGGCGCGCAGAGAGCGGCGAGGGAGCGGAGGAGAAGGTAAGTTTAATGTGGAGGTGGAACGTGAATCTGGGGGCAGATGAAGGAGAGGACAGCATGACACTGGGGGCAGATGAAGGAGGGGACAGCATGACACTGGGGGCAGAGATAGAGAGGACGGCATGACACTGGGGGCAGAGATGTGGGGACATGAATCTGGGGGCAGAGATGGGGGACATGAATCTGGGAGCAGAGATGGGGGACATGAATCTGGGGGCAGAGATGGGGGACATGAATCTGGGGGCAGAGATGGGGGACATGAATCTGGGGGCAGAGATGGAGGGACATGAATCTGGGGGCAAAGATGGAGGGGACATGAATCTGGGGGCAGAGATGGGGGGACATGAATCTGGGGGCAGAGATGGGGGACATGAATCTGGGGGCAGAGATGGAGGGGGGACATGAATCTGGGGACAGAGATGGGGGGGACATGAATCTGGGGGCAGAGATGGGGGACATGAATCTGGGGGCAGAGATGGAGTGGGGACATGAATCTGGGGGCAGAGATGGAGGGACATGAATCTGGGGGCAGAGATGGAGGGGACATGAAACTGGGGGCAGAGATGGTGGGGACATGAAACTGGGGGCAGAGATGGAGGGGACATGAAACTGGGGGCAGAGATGGGGGACATGAATCTGGGGGCAGAGATGGAGTGGGGACATGAATCTGGGGGCAGAGATGGAGGGACATGAATCTGGGGGCAGAGATGGAGGGGACATGAAACTGGGGGCAGAGATGGAGGGGACATGAATCTGGGGGCAGAGATGGGGGACATGAATCTGGGGGCAGAGATGGAGTGGGGACATGAATCTGGGGGCAGAGATGGAGGGACATGAATCTGGGGGCAGAGATGGAGGGGACATGAAACTGGGGGCAGAGATGGTGGGGACATGAAACTGGGGGCAGAGATGGAGGGGACATGAAACTGGGGGCAGAGATGGGGGACATGAATCTGGGGGCAGAGATGGGGGACATGAATCTGGGGGCAGAGATGGAGGGGGGACATGAATCTGGGGACAGAGATGGGGGGGACATGAATCTGGGGGCAGAGATGGGGGACATGAATCTGGGGGCAGAGATGGAGTGGGGACATGAATCTGGGGGCAGAGATGGAGGGACATGAATCTGGGGGCAGAGATGGAGGGGACATGAAACTGGGGGCAGAGATGGTGGGGACATGAAACTGGGGGCAGAGATGGAGGGGACATGAAACTGGGGGCAGAAATGTGGGGACATGAATCTGGGGGCAGAGATGGAAGGGGGACATGAAACTGGGGGCAGATGAAGGGTGTATATGAAACTGGGGGAGAGATAGAGGGGGGACATATAATTTACGGGTGACTGTAGGAGGATTATACTGTGTGCGGGCACATGAAAAATTAACGAGTGGGCGGAGTCAACACAAAAGTGGGCGGGCTAAATTTGCACATTTTGTCCCTCTTTCGGTTCTTCAAAAGTTGGGAGGTATGCACTATGGGACATAATACTGTGTGCAGGGGCCACTATGGGACATAATACTGCCTGCAGGGGCCACTATCGGACATAATACTGTGTGCAGGGGCCACTATGGGACATAATACTGTGTGCAGGGACCACTATGGGGCATTATACTGTGTGCAGGAGCCACTATGGGACATAATACTGTGTGCAGGGGCCACTATGGGACATAATACTGTGTGCAGGGGCCACTATGGGACATAATACTGTGTGCAGGGGCCACTATGGGACATAATACTGTGTGCAGGGGCCACTATCGGACATAATACTGTGTGCAGGGGTCACTATGGGGTATAATACTGTGTGCAGGGGCCACTATGGGACATAATACTGTGTGCAGGGGCCACTATCGGACATAATACTGTGTGCAGGGGTCACTATGGGGTATAATACTGTGTGCAGGGGCCACTATGGGACATAATACTGTGTGCAGGGGCCACTATGGGACATAATACTGTGTACTGGGGCCACTATGGGAGATAATACTGTGTGCAGGGGCTACTATGGGGGATAATACTGTGTGCAGGGGCCACTATGGGGCATAATACTGTGTGCAGGGGCCACTATGGGGCATAATACTGTGTGCAGGGGCCACTATGGAGCATAATAACTTGACACCTGACAACAGGTAGTATGCGACCCGGACGGCTGCATAAGTCGTCCGGGTCTTGACTTGGCGTGTGTGCCTCTCCCTTCCTCCTCTCCCCCCTCCCGGCGGCTGTCGCTGGCCTGGGCGGGGTTTGGAGCAGGCGGGGCTTACCCGCCCTATTTAATCTCCGGCGCTGGGCGGGGACTTCCTCTTGGATCCCCACCAGCGTCAGAGTAAGAAGAAGCACCCTCCCGCCCTCCCCATTTGGTTTTGCTTGACTTTATTGCTGTTGTTTTTGTTATTTATTGGTTTCTGTGTTTCCTTGCAATGTTATTTATTCTTGTTTTATTTTTTCAGGTGTCACAGCTTGCATGTTGGCGGGACCTTGCGCCTTCCCCTTCCCATCCCCCTTCTGGTCATCGGTTGTAGAAGATGGAGTGCGTCACCCGTTGAAATCACACACATGCACACCGCAGGCGGTGGCGGGGCATTCCGGTGACGCGCTTGGTCTAGAAAGGGGAGGGGGATAGCAGGGTTCTGCCGATGTGTGTATAGTTTAATAAAGCTGTGGCCGACCCCCACAATTTACCATCCAAGAGTGTGTCAGTGTTTCTTCTATGTCGGGGTGCTAACAGCCGTGGGAGGAGGTTGTCATGGGTACTTACACCACATTCCGCCTAGTCTAATTGTGCTGAAACTAACAGCAATCACTCTGGAACAGTGGGGGCTAAAGAAAAAACTCCAAATGCAGCGAAGCAGTGTACTGAAGGATGCAAAAAGTTGGAGTTGGTGGACGTGGTACAAGGTTCTCTTTAAGACCTTGGTACATAACCCTAGAATGTCCATTTTATACAGTATCATAAACCTGTCCCCCTCACCTTATTTTATATGGCTGGTCACGTTAAAACCATTAGTCTGAATGTGCAGTAAATTTTCAATTAAAATGGTAAAAATGCAATAAAAAAAAAAATGTGCTGCCTGTAATCCTCTAGTAATACCGTGATAAATGCCATAACAAGGATTCTTAGGAAAGAATGCTACTGTCCTTTATAAGGCTGCTGTGGACAAATGGGATGTCATCTCTGGAGAGCTGTGACTCTCAGTAATCTGCCTTGGTCTATTTATTCAGCAGTCTTTTTGCACCGAGCAGCATTAATGGGATGTGGCTGTTTGTAATGAACTTTTAGAAGCTGTTAATGAGGCTCCCGGCAAACTTGACTGAACCGCCAGCAGTTTTTCCCTTTACTTTTGCATTATTACAAGTCTAAAATTAGAATCAGCAGGAACTAGCTGGCTGGGGAGCAAAAGGTCTCTCTCTGTTGCTTTTCATTTGTCTTCAAGGCGCATTTCCCCTACGAGTTTCAAGTCTGCACAGGGCCCTTCCTCATTAATGTTGGCAAAAAATGACTGCACAGTTGGAACAATGCAGATATTTTTATACTAGACTTAATATTTCTAAGTAAGTTAGTTTTGGGCTATATGCCATTCTTTTCCAGCAACATTTGTGATGTACCAGATTGCAGGGGATCTTGTCCACTTGTCCCCCTTTCCAGAAGGAAAATGCTGTATGATTCTTAGATATATTTTTTATTTTCTAGTCACTCAGGTTGACTCAATACAACGAATAATGAAACTGAACTATAACCTTATCCTATGTCAGTGCTGTCAAGTCGAGAGATTGTGGATGAGTGGTAACGCCTTGTAGGAACTTACATAGTATGTTTCATTGCAAATGTGGAAGGCAAAAAACAAACAACACCGAGCCGATCCTCGTGTATTACCACTGGAAGAAAATGTGGTTTAAATGTAGAGACAAGTGCTTGCTCACCTGGGTGGGTTGTGAGGAAGTCACAACAACCCAAATAACCTTGAGAGCAAGCAAGTCCAGGGTATGTAGAATAAGGTGGAGGGAAGCAGCTGCAGGACCGTTACACGAACGGGAACGTACAACGAAAAATTGAGGCCGGCCTGATACAATGCTCAGCCTGAAGAACAGCGCTCACCCAGAACATGTTGTTTGGAGCCATCCAGGCCAGTGACTGTGCACTTGAGGAAGGACTACCATATGTCCGAAACGTGTTGTGCTGTTCCATTTGATATTAAAGAAATTTCTGTCATCTTCTGGGTGAGCACTGTTCTTCAGGCTGAGCATTGTATCAGGCCGGACCCAATTTTTCATTGCAAATGTGTCAGACTTAAGTCAGGTTCACATCAGCGTCTGGGAACCCACTTGGGGAAACCTATACGCATTAAAAAGTGGTTACCTGGGAAACCCGTGGACCCTATAGACTATATTGGAGTCCATGTAGTTCTTCACACCACCAGATTTTTATCCACTGGCAATAAATATTGAGCTTTCCTATTAAATGATAGCAAGCAATGATCTTAAAGATTGTAATAAATTGTTACAGAAAACCTATTAGAAATTTGTATTGTATTCCAATATGAAACTAGAATACCACTTTAATATCTGTATTCCCCACAACAAAGAAAGTCTAATGGTGGAATCTAGACCGCCACTTTACTTATATAGAATTTGTTACAATATAACCAAACCATATATACAAATGGAATGTTGTTCTATTGAAGACACTTGTCTGGAAACAAGTGTAAAATCTATAAAAAGATCAATATATGTCACAGAGGCCATTACTGGAAACAATTACTGGTGATTAAACATCAGGCCCTTTTTCTATAACCTGGAGAATGTGACATTTGTGTAATACCTGTTATGTGAGGCCTTGTGTCATCTCATGTACAATGTAGGCAGAACAATGCAATAATGCAAAAAAAATCCGGCATGAATACTGTTCTGCTTAAAACCATTTTATTAGGTTAAATGGCAACTAGTTTCAACACCCTCACTGGTGTCTTCATCAGGCCAACTGTACAAGATATACAATAAAAATATAGGATATATGCAATAACCTTCCTTTCCTTATCAGTATGTCTTTGGAGTGTGCAGGGGCTACTATGGGGGATAATACTGTGTGCAGGGGCCACTATGGGGCATAATACTGTGTGCAGGGGCCACTATGGGACATAATACTGTGTGCAGGGGCCACTATGGGACATAATACTGTGTGCAGGGGCCACTATGGGGTATAATACTGTGTGCAGGGGCCACTATGGGACATAATACTGTGTGCAGGGGCCACTATGGGACATAATACTGTGTGCAGGGGCCACTATGGGGTATAATACTGTGTGCAGGGGCCACTATGGGACATAATACTGTGTGCAGGGGCCACTATGGGACATAATACTGTATGCAGGGGCCACTATGGGGTATAATACTGTGTGCAGGGGCCACTATGGGACATAATACTGTGTGCAGGGGCCACTATGGGGGATAATACTGTGTGCAGGGGCCACTATGGGGTATAATACTGTGTGCAGGGGCCACTATGGGACATAATACTGTGTGCAGGGGCCACTATGGGACATAATACTGTGTGCAGGGGCCACTATGGGACATAATACTGTGTGCAGGGGCCACTATGGGGTATAATACTGTGTGCAGGGGCCACTATGGGACATAATACTGTGTGCAGGGGCCACTATGGGACATAATACTGTGTGCAGGGGCCACTATGGGACATAATACTGTGTGCAGGGGCCACTATGGGGGATAATACTGTGTGCAGGGGTCACTATGGGGGATAATACTGTGTGCAGGGGTCACTATGGGGCATAATACTGTGTGCAGGGGCCACTATGGGACATAATACTGTGTGCAGGGGCCACTATGGGACATAATACTGTGTGCAGGGGCCACTATGGGACATAATACTGTGTGCAGGGGCCACTATGGGGGATAATACTGTGTGCAGGGGCCACTATGGGACATAATACTGTGTGCAGGGGCCACTATGGGACATAATACTGTGTGCAGGGGCCACTATGGGACATAATACTGTGTGCAGGGGCCACTATGGGACATAATACTGTGTGCAGGGGCCACTATGGGACATAATACTGTGTGCAGGGGCCACTATGGGACATAATACTGTGTGCAGGGGCCACTATGGGACATAATACTGTGTGCAGGGGCCACTATGGGACATAATACTGTGTGCAGGGGCCACTATGGGACATAATACTGTGTGCAGGGGCCACTATGGGGCATAATACTGTGTGCAGGGACCACTATGGGACATAATACTGTGTGCAGGAGCCACTATGGGGTATAATACTGTGTGCAGGGGTCACTATGGGACATAATACTGTGTGCAGGGGCCACTATGGGACATAATACTGTGTGCAGGGGCCACTATGGGACATAATACTGTGTGCAGGGACCACTATGGGACATAATACTGTGTGCAGGGGCCACTATGGGGCATAATACTGTGTGCAGAGACCACTATGGGACATAATACTGTGTGCAGGGGCCACTATGGGGGATAATACTGTGTGCAGGGGCCACTATGGGACATAATACTGTGTGCAGGGGCCACTATGGGACATAATACTGTGTGCAGGGACCACTATGGGACATAATACTGTGTGCAGGGGCCACTATGGGAGATAATACTGTGTGCAGGGGCCACTATGGGACATAATACTGTGTGCAGGGGCCACTATGGGACATAATACTGTGTGCAGGGGACACTATGGGGGATAATACTGTGTGCAGAGGCCACTATGGGACATAATACTGTGTGCAGGGGTCACTATGGGGGATAATACTGTGTGCAGGGGCCACTATGGGACATAATACTGTGTGCAGGGGCCACTATGGGACATAATACTGTGTGCAGGGACCACTATGGGACATAATACTGTGTGCAGGGGCCACTATGGGGCATAATACTGTGTGCAGGGGTCACTATGGGGCATAATACTGTGTGCAGGGGCCACTATGGGGCATAATACTGTGTGCAGGGGCCACTATGGGGCATAATACTGTGTGCAGGGACCACTATGGGACATAATACTGTGTGCAGGGGCCACTATGGGGCATAATACTGTGTGCAGAGGCCACTATGGGACATAATACTGTGTGCAGGGGCCACTATGGGACATAATACTGTGTGCAGGGGCCACTATGGGACATAATACTGTGTGCAGGGGCCACTATGGGGCATAATACTGTGTGCAGGGGCCACTATGGGACATAATACTGTGTGCAGAGGCCACTATGGGACATAATACTGTGTGCAGGGGCCACTATGGGACATAATACTGTGTGCAGGGGCCACTATGGGGCATAATACTGTGTGCAGGGGCCACTATGGGACATAATACTGTGTGCAGGGGCCACTATGGGACATAATACTGTGTGCAGGGGCCACTATGGGGCATAATACAGTGTGCAGGGGCCACTATGGGACATAATACTGTGTGCAGGGGTCACTATGGGGCATAATACTGTGTGCAGGGGCCACTATGGGGCATAATACTGTGTGCAGGGACCACTATGGGACATAATACTGTGTGCAGGGGCCACTATGGGGCATAATACTGTGTGCAGGGACCACTATGGGACATAATACTGTGTGCAGGGGTCACTATGGGACATAATACTGTGTGCAGGGGCCACTATGGGACATAATACTGTGTGCAGGGGTCACTATGGGACATAATACTGTGTGCAGGGGCCACTATGGGACATAATACTGTGTGCAGGGACCACTATGGGACATAATACTGTGTGCAGGGGTCACTATGGGACATAATACTGTGTGCAGGGGCCACTATGGGACATAATACTGTGTGCAGGGGTCACTATGGGACATAATACTGTGTGCAGGGGCCACTATGGGACATAATACTGTGTGCAGGGACCACTATGGGACATAATACTGTGTGCAGGGACCACTATGGGACATAATACTGTGTGCAGGGGTCACTATGGGACATAATACTGTGTGCAGGGGCCACTATGGGACATAATACTGTGTGCAGGGACCACTATGGGACATAATACTGTGTGTAAGGGAGCTTTTTTTCTCAGGGTAGACAAATCTCCACCTTTGGTAGCTCTTCCCATTGAGCACACATGCAAACTCGGCCAAACCAAGCATGCTTGAATATGAGGAGGGTCAGGGGGAATAACCTGGCTAAATAATTATTCTGTGGACACAAAGTGTATGGCCCTATAAAGGAAGCAATCCATGTAACTTTTCTATTAGAGGACTGCTGGTAATATAAGGCTTAAGATTGTAGAGTTTTGCTTGTGGACGAATCCGATTTCGGAGGCTGTTTCCTACTTTCCATTTATTTGCATAAAAGACGGCTACGAAAATGCAAGATCCTACATTACACCGACAAATAGCAACTTTTAAGCCTTGTAAAAAAAAAGTCAATTTGTGGGGTGTTTTTTTACTTTTCCAGTAAATACATGCCGCTTGGCATCTAGAAACATATCGGTTAATGTACCACAAATAAGCGACGACTCGCTGAACTGGGTTTGCAAATTGCTGTTTTTAGCTACAAGTCGAAGGGTCTTTTTTTTAAAGCTTATGTATAAGTCAAAGAAAACGGCTTCAGATCTCTTGTTCATTACACATTTTTTTCTCTTCACCTCGAAACATCAAACATCAGCGAGAACTTAAATCTTTCCAAGAGATTGAAAGAAGATCTTTGGGAGAAGGTGGCGGAATAGGATGAGGATACTCATTTGGTTACAGTTTCCATGGCAATGCTCACTGATGTTTTGTTACTTTGCATGTTTTGTATTAATTGGGCCCCAAAGAACCTGAAATAAGAAGATATGAAGGTATTAAATTTAGGAGAGAGAAGTAATGAATGCATATATTATCTCATTAGCTCAATGTTCTTACTGACAGGTAATAAGGATCCGGAAGACATCTCTGACTGCTAATGAATCTAACCCGTAACCTGGAGAACTACAAGCACCAGCATAAGTAAGGTCAGTTTCACCAAGACATAGGTCAGGTGCCCCTTGTTACCAGCACAGTTGTCTAATAACCCAAACTGGTAGCATAATAGATCCTTATGACGCTGTTAGTTCGGTTCTTAAAGGGATTCTATCATTAAAATGCTATTTTTTCTGACTAATACGTAGGAATAGCCTTAAAGGGATTCTACCATTAAACTACCTTTTTTTTCTAATGAACACGTCGGAATAGCCTTAAGAAAGGCTATTCGTCTCCTACCTTTAGACGTGGTCTCCGCTGCGCCGTTCCGTAGATATACCGGTTTTAACCGGTATGCAAAAGAGCTCTCCGCAGCAATGAGGGCGGGCCCCAGCGCTGAAAGGCCGATGAGCGCATCCCCATTGCTGCCCAGAGCTCTTTCCTGCGCCGCCTCCTTGTTCTGCAGCAACTCCGCCTCTTCTGGCTTCTCTTGCTCTTGTAGTTCCATACAGGAGCATAGAGAGGCCACCCCAAAATGGCCGCCGGCCGGCTCCTGTATTGAGCCAGCCGGCGGCCATGTTTGGGTAGCCGCTCTTGCAGTTCAATACAGGAGCCGGCGGCCATTTTGGGGTGGCCTCTCTATGCTCCTGTATGGAACTACTAGAGCAAGCCAGAAGAGGCGGAGTTGCTGCAGAACAAGGAGGCGGCGCAGGAAAGAGCTCTGGGCAGCAATGGGGATGCGCTCATGGGCCTTTCAGCGCTGGGGCCCGCCCTCATTGCTGCGGAGAGCTCTTTTGCATACCGGTTAAAACCGGTATATCTACGGAACGGCGCGGCGGAAACCACGTCTAAAGGTAGGAGACGAATAGCCTTTCTTAAGGCTATTCCGACGTGTTCTTTAGAAAAAAAGGTAGTTTAATGGTAGAATCCCTTTAAGAAAATCTCTTCTTCTCCTACCTTTAGATGTCTTCTCCGCGCTGCCGTTTGGTAGAAATCCCGGTTTTCTCCGGTATGCAAATAAGTTAGCACTGGGGGCGGTCCCTAGCGCTCAAACAAAACTAGGGACGTCCCCAATTCTGTGAGGAAAATCTCCAGTGCAGCCTCTATCTTCGTCTGGATTCACCTCTCCTCGCATCTTCTTCTGGTGCTGGGGGCAGGGCTGACAGTACACTCCTGTAGTTCAACAGAATACAGAGCGCAAGCACCACAAAAAAATGGCCATGGGCATCTGCAGTCAACTCTGCCCAAGGCCCGATAGCAGAACCGACTGCGCAGGCGTAGAAGTTTGACCCCAGCGCCAGAAGAAGACGAAGGGAGAGGCTGTTCCAGATGAAGATGGAGGCAGCACTGGAGATTTCTCTCGCAGCATTTCACATGCCCCCAGTGCTGCGAGAGAACTCATTTGCATATCAAAGAAAACCGGGATTTCTACCGAACGGCAGCGCAGAGAAGACATCTAAAGGTAGAGAAGAAGAGGCTTTTCTTAAGGTTATTCCTACGTGTTAGTCAGAAAAAATATTATTATTATTATTATTGTTGTTTATTTATATAGCACTATTAATCCCATGGTGCTCTGTACATTATTATATTAATCCCATGGTGCTTTACATTATTATATTAATCCCATGGTGCTCTGTACATTATTATATTAATCCCATGGTGCTTTACATTATTATATTAATCCCATGGTGCTCTGTACATTATTATATTAATTCCATGGTGCTCTGTACATTATTATATTAATCCCATGGTGCTCTGTACATTATTATATTAATCCCATGGTGCTCTGTGCATTATTATATTAATCCCATGGTGCTGTACATTATTATATTAATCCCAGGGTGCTCTGTACATTATTATATTAATCCCATGGTGCTTTACATTATTATATTAATCCCATGGTGCTCTGTACATTATTATATTAATCCCATGGTGCTCTGTACATTATTATATTAATCCCATGGTGCTCTGTACATTATTATATTAATCCCATGGTGCTCTGTACATTATTATATTAATTCCATGGTGCTCTGTACATTATTATATTAATCCCATGGTGCTCTGTACATTATTATATTACTCCCATGGTGCTCTGTACATTATTATATTAATCCCATGGTGCTGTACATTATTATATTAATCCCATGGTGCTCTGTACATTATTATATTAATCCCATGGTGCTCTGTACATTATTATATTAATCCCATGGTGCTCTGTACATTATTATATTAATCCCATGGTGCTCTGTACATTATTATATTAATTCCATGGTGCTCTGTACATTATTATATTAATCCCATGGTGCTCTGTACATTATTATATTAATCCCATGGTGCTGTACATTATTATATTAATCCCATGGTGCTGTACATTATTATATTAATCCCAGGGTGCTCTGTACATTATTATATTAAGCCCATGGTGTTGTACATTATTATATTAATCCCATGGTGCTCTGTACATTATTATATTAATCCCATGGTGTGTACATTATTATATTAATCCCATGGTGTGTACATTATTATATTAATCCCATGGTGCTGTACATTATTATATTAATCCCAGGGTGCTCTGTACATTATTATATTAAGCCCATGGTGTTGTACATTATTATATTAATCCCAGGGTGCTCTGTACATTATTATATTAATCCCATGGTGTGTACATTATTATATTAATCCCATGGTGTGTACATTATTATATTAATTCCATGGTGCTCTGTACATTATTATATTAATCCCATGGTGCTCTGTACATTATTATATTAATCCCATGGTGCTGTACATTATTATATTAATCCCATGGCGCTCTGTACATTATTATATTAATCCCATGGTGCTGTACATTATTATATTAATCCCATGGCGCTCTGTACATTATTATATTAATCCCATGGTGTTCTGTACATTATTATATTAATCCCATAGTGCTGTACATTATTATATTAATCCCATGGTGCTTTACATTTGGGGGTTACATACAATACACAGAATATACAGGTAGATACAGTCCTATGAAAAAGTTTGGGCACCCCTATTAATCTTAATCATTTTTAGTTCTAAATATTTTGGTATTTGCAGCAGCCATTTCAGTTTGATATATCTAATAACTGATGGACACAGTAATATTTCAGGATTGAAATGAGGTTTATTGTACTAACAGAAAATGTGCAATATGCATTAAACCAAAATTTGACCGGTGCAAAAGTATGGGCACCTCAACAGAAAAGTGACATTAATATTTAGTAGATCCTCCTTTTACAAAGATAACAGCCTCTAGTCGCTTCATGTAGCTTTTAATCAGTTCCTGGATCCTGGATGAAGGTATTTTGGACCATTCCTCTTTACAAAACAATTCAAGTTCAGTTCAGTGTGATGGTGGCCGAGCATGGACAGCCCGCTTCCAATCATCCCACAGATGTTCAATGATATTCAGGTCTGGGGACTGGGATGGCCATTCCAGAACATTGTACTTGTTCCTCTGCATGAATGCCTGAGTCGATTTGGAGCGGTGTTTTGGATCATTGTCTTGCTGAAATATCGATCCCCGGCGTAACTTCAACTTCGTCACTGATTCTTGAACATTATTCTCAAGAATCTGCGGATGCTGAGTGGAATCCATGCGACCCTCAACTTTACCAAGATTCCCGATGCCGGCATTGGCCACACAGCCCCAAAGCATGATGGAACCTCCACCAAATTTTACAGTGGGTAGCAAGTGTTTTTCTTGGAATGCTGTTTTTTTGGGACGCCATGCATAACGCCTTTTTGTATGACCAAACAACTCAATCTTTGTTTCATCAGTCCACAGGACCTTCATCCAAAATGAAGCTGCCTTGTCCAAATGTGCTTTTTCATACCTCAGGCAACTCTATTTGTGGCGTACGTGCAGAAACGGCTTCTTTCTCATCACTCTCCCATACAGCTTCTCCTTGTGCAAAGTGCGCTGTATAGTTGACCGATGCACAGTGACACCATCTGCAGCAAGATGATGCTGCAGCTCTTTGGAGGTGGTCTGTGGATTGTCCTTGACTCTTCTCACCATTCTTCTTCTCTGCCTTTCTGATATTTTTCTTGGCCTGCCACTTCTGGGCTTAACAAGAACTGTCCCTGTGGTCTTCCATTTCCTTACTATGTTCCTCACAGTGGAAACTGACAGGTTAAATCTCTGAGACAACTTTTTGTATCCTTCCCCTGAACAACTATGTTGAACAATCTTTGTTTTCAGATCATTTGAGAGTTGTTTTGAGCAGCCCATGATGCCACTCTTCAGAGGAGATTCAAATAGGAGATCAACTTGCAATTGGCCACCTTAAATACCTTTTCTTATGATTGGATACATCTGGCTATGAAGTTCAAAGCTCACTGAGGTTACAAAACCAATTTTGTGCTTCAGTAAGTCAGTAAAAAGTAGTTAGGGGAATTCAAATCAATAAAATGATAAGGGTGCCCATACTTTTGCACCGGTCAAATTTTGGTTTAATGCATATTGCACATTTTCTGTTAGTACAATAAACCTCATTTCAACAGTGAAATTTTACTGTGTCCATCAGTTATTAGATATATCAAACTGAAATGGCTGTTGCAAACACCAAAATATTTAGAACAAAAAATGATTAAGATTAATAGAGGTGCCCAAACTTTTTCATAGGACTGTATAATACTAACAATGACCGACAGGCACAGTGGGGTAGAGGGCCCTGCCCGCGAGGGCTTACGAACTATGAGGGAAAGGGGGGGGGAGACAGAAGGAGAGGGGGAGACTGTACAGATGGGGGTGCGGTGATAGTGTTATTGGGGGGTGTAGGCCTTCCTGAATAGGGGAGTCTTCAGGGCCTTCTTGAATCCTGTGATTGTGGGGATCAGTCTTATGTGTCGTGGCAAGGAGTTCCAGAGTGTGGGAGATGCACGGGAGAAATCTTGGAGACGGTTGTGTGAGGAGCGGATGAGAGCAGAGCGGAGTAGGAGGTCATTGGAGGAGCTGAGGTTACGTGTGGGCAGGTAGCGGGAGATTAGTTCAGAGATATATGGAGGGGACAGGTGTGGATGAGGTCAGAGATATATGGAGGGGACAGGTGTGGATTAGGTCAGATATATATGGAGGGGACAGGTGTGGATTAGGTCAGATATATATGGAGGGGACAGGTGTGGATGAGGTCAGATATATATGGAGGGGACAGGTGAGGTCAGAGATATATGGAGGGGACAGGTGAGGATGAGGTCAGAGATATATGGAGGGGACAGGTGAGGATGAGGTTAGAGATATATGGAGGGGACAGGTGAGGATGAGGTCAGAGATATATGGAGGGGACAGGTGAGGATGAGGTCAGAGATATATGGAGGGGACAGGTAAGGATGAGGTCAGAGATATATGGAGGGGACAGGTGAGGATGAGGTCAGAGATATATGGAGGGGACAGGTGAGGATGAGGTCAGAGATATATGGAGGGGACAGGTGAGGTCAGAGATATATGGAGGGGACAGGTGAGGTCAGAGATATATGGAGGGGACAGGTGTAGATGAGGTCAGAGATATATGGAGAGGACAGGTGAGGATGAGGTTAGAGATATATGGAGGGGACAGGTGAGGATGAGGTCAGAGATATATGGAGGGGACAGGTGAGGATGAGGTCAGAGATATATGGAGGAGACAGGTGAGGATGAGGTCAGAGATATATGGAGAGGACAGGTGTGGATTAGGTCAGAGATATATGGAGGGGACAGGTGTGGATGAGGTCAGAGATATATGGAGGGGACAGGTGTGGATGGCTTTGTATGTTAGCGTTAGTAGCTTGAACTCGATTCGCTGGGCTATAGGTAGCCAGTGGAGGGACTGGCAGAGGGGAGCAGCCGATGAAGATCGGGGGGTGAGGTGGATTAAGCGAGCAGTTTAAGGTGGACTGGAGGGGGGCGAGGGTGTTAACTGGGAGTCCATGGAGAAGGGTGTTGCAGTAGTCTAAGCGGGAGATTATTAGGGCCTGGACGAGCGTCTTAGTAGTTTCTGGGTGAGGAAGGAGCGGATTCGGTGGATGTTCTTGAGTTGGAGGCGGCAGGAAGTGTTGAGGGTTTGAACGTGTGACTTGAAGGATAGGTCGGGGTCCAGTGTTACTCCAAGGCATCGGGCCTGTGGGACAGGGGTAAGTGTGGTTCCGTTGACATTGATAGATGGCTTGCGTGATGATAGGATCCCTTTAAATCCAGGACAATTGATCATAATATAGGCACAGAAATGTGTTGCTTTCTGCTCCTAAGTCAGTGTTCACATTTGCCTTGGGGCCTTTTTTGCGTATTCTGTGACCTTTGACAGGGAGACCTGTGCTACATGCAGTGCTATTTATTCTTCTGAAAATAATAAACACAATGTTGAAACTGACATACTTTATGTAAAAATGTTTCTATTTTCTAACTGAAAACCCACTCCAAGGTTCCTGCCGGTAGGTATCTCATTCCTTGCTAAGTTGCAGTTCACTACCGGTTACTAGGGAACATCTCAAGACAAAACATGGGAAGTGGAGGGGGAGGTCTCTCTTCGTAGCCTCTGCTCTGTTCTATCTGCCTGTATATGGCCCAGAGAGGAGCCTACATGAGTGTGAGGAGGGTTATTATCAAATAAAGAAACCATTCATAGTAATAATGGGTGGGGAAAAGGCAGACTGCTCTATATTAGGTATTATCCATGTAAAATGTGAAGCAGCCATGATAGGGCACCAAGTAGGAAGGGTTATACAGCCAGAGATCAGATTGCCCAGCCGGACTCTCCCTACCTAGAAGTAGAGAAAAGTTTTCAGCTCACCCTTAAATATGGAGATGTCAACTTGTAGAAATGAAGTCGGGGTGCACGGCACACTTTATTCCTAGAGCGTAACTGAATCCAATGGAAGAAGAAGAATTTGCCGGCAGCTCTCCGAAAATAAAATATAACTTTTATTTGGAATACATCATAAAATGACAAAAACTTTGATGTAAATCATAAATCAGAAAAAAGAAAAATCCCCCTAAAAACCGCAGACGCGTTTCGGAACGTCTGTTCCTTCCTCAGAGCGTCATGATAGGGCACCAAGTAGGAAGGGTTATACAGCCAGAGATCAGATTGCCCAGCCGGACTCTCCCTACCTAGGGTCAGATGTTTTCATGGAAGACCGGACAGTTTAAGTGGAGATAAGAGGCAAAAAAATTATTTCATGTAGGCGCTGTATACTAGGCTTAGAGGTTGATCTCTATATTTGTTTTCAACTCTTTGTATGATTTTTATAAATTTGCTGCATGTCATGCACACAGGCTTCCATAGAACACTCAATAGCTGCAAGGCTCTGTTCACATCTGTGGTTGGACTTTTGGCACAATATAGTATTTGATTCACCATCGTTACGTAGTAGATGAGGTTGGATGAAGACATCAGTCCATCAAGTCCAATCTATAACCCTACAATCCCCTACAGTGTTGATCCAGAGGAAGGCAAAAACCCCATGAGGCTCACGCCCATTGCCCCATTTCCTTCCGGGTCCAATCTGGCTGTCTGTTTCCAGCTAAATACCCTGTGCCAGGGACAACTGATGGGTGGTGGTGTTGGCAGACACCCAATGATCTGATATTGATAACCTATCCTAAGTATACAAGAAAACACAAAAGAGAGCACCGCGGGGCACCTTGTGCATTACCCTTTACAGCAATTTCACAAGTAGTACTCTAATTATAATCACCTTTTCGTGCTGTGAATTAGTCACAGCAATTAAGTGTCACTTGATAGACCAAAATAACTAGTAGCCAGCAGATCTTAACCGTGTATACATGTGCAAATATTGCCAAATAAAAAAGGACCAATCCAGCCAACTTGTACAGGAGTAAAAAGTGGACAAATAGATCCGTGCTTACCAACCGTGGTCTTGTCACATTCTTTTATTAAAGCCTCACACACAACGCGTTTAGAAACCGAAAGCGGGTTTCCTCATGAGGTTCTGTCCTTTTGTACACCTGATGAAGAAACCGGCTTTCGGAACACGTTGTGTGTGAGGCTTTAATAAAAGAACGTGACAAGACCACGGTTGGTAAGCGCGGATCTATTTGACCACTTTTTACTCCTGTACAGGTTGGCTGGATTGGTCTTTTTTATTTGGCGCTATCTTAAGTATAGGCCATCAATATCTGACAATTCCTTTCAATATATCCCTAAGGACAGCTGAGATTTCCTCTTCCCTGAAGTGACATTTTTATTTCATTGTGAGCAGTCATTCTAATTGCCATCTTTACGCCTTTGTGAATGACTGGGGAAGTGACTGACAGTTTGGCGTCTGATGCACTTTATAAGCAGAATCCATTTCTCAGTATTATGTCTGTACATGTAAATATATCCATTACTATTTTAGGCAGGTAACATATAGTTATAAAATGTGGCTACACAATATAAACACACATATCCATAAGTGAAGTCAATTTTCTATTTAAGCACCTTGTTTTTCTAGAGCAGTCTTTCTCAAAGTGGGCAATAACACCCCCTGGTGGGCGCTGGAGGCCTATAGGGGGGCAGTAAAGGGCACAGAGAAGATTGGGGGGCGTTGAAGCGGTTTAGGGGGGCGATGGCTAATTTAAAGGGGTGGTATCATAACAATGATTCTAGCTGTACTGCTTGTTAATGTGGATGTAAGACTTTTCCTAAATACACTGCTTCAGCAAAACTGCTTTGTTTGTCCACTATCTTACTTTATTCACTTCATTATGGACACTAGATCCTGGCCCCCTGCTCATTGCTGAGGGGGACACATGACGTAGCTCCCTGCTGTGTGTGTGTGGGGGGGCTGAGTGTACGGAGCCAGCCTGTGTCTGCACCACACATACACATCACATACACATCACCTAGCTCCCTGCTATGAGATAGAGGGGGGTGTGGAATAAGTGCTGCTTTCTTATATAAAGCAGTCTAAATCCTACTGGGTAAAGGACCTGCTCTCTCTGTTCACTAGGATAAAGCTTTATTATATAGAGCAGCCTGCTAGTGGGCAGAGGAGCCAGGTCCTTTAGGAAACTCTGTACAAGGTAAATCCAAGTCTACAGGACCTTTTGATGACATCACAGGCCCTTCAGTCATCCCATAGGATCACGCTATGTGGTGGGCAGAGCTACACGCTAATTTGGGGGTGGGGCTAATTGACGCGAGCAAACAGGAAGAAAGAAGATTTTTAGGCAGCTTAGAAGGCAGATCAAGCTTCATGAGGCTACCCCTTTAAAATTTTTTTTTTTTTTTGCTTTTAACACAAACTTTACCGCTCCTTTACACTTAACGCGCGTTTCCTCGTGTAACGCCATCTAGGGGACTAGACAGTAACTATTTCCTGTCCAAAAGTTGTCAAACTGTACCATAGATGGCGGTAAGCTCCATCGTATTTGTGTGAACGTGGATTTAGTGCTGTGGCAACGTTGCTAACTAAAAAGAGAAATCGGTTGCAGATTACTGAACGCGGTGATTTACGGCTGTTTTTGAGTAAATTCGAGCCTGATATTAACAAACTTGTTAAAAATCATCAAATTCATCCTTCACATTAGATTAGTTTTAAAATTAAAATTGAAATGTTTGTTTTAATAACATGAATAAAAGTTTTCCTAATATTACAAAATGGTGTTTTACATTACCCTCATCAGAAAGTCTTATTTTCACATGACACACATAATTTAATTATTAACATAATGACTGCGATTGTGATTCTTAAGATGTAGTAAAGTAAAAAAATTGGGGGGGGGGGGGGGCGCTAGAAAATAATTAATTCTCGAAGTGGGCGGTAGACAAAATAAGTTTGAGATCCTCTGTTCTAGAGCTTTTATTTCCTCCTTTTATCGGCTGATTTGTTAATGTTGTGTTACAGGCATTGCAAATTTTTCTAACACTTTTAGTGTTGGGAATGGAAAGGTTTAATAGCTGGAAGATGTGTCTGTGCTGATAAATAATGTATGATCTCCACCTAGCGTTCATCCGAGGAGTTTCATGGTGACATTGATATATGTGGGGATAGAAGTCTAGCCTATTGGTCTGATTCCATAGACCAGATACTGTAGCAAAAATTGCTGAAAAACATAATGCTGGCCCTTTGAATTTTTACCAAAAGCTAAAAAAAATCTCCAGGGTCTTGCTGGGCAGTCTGTTCTCAGGCTATATAACCTATATAAGCCTTCATTTGTGGCGTACTATTAACTTTTCTTCTGCCAGTTATGCCATTATGGCTGCAGCACACTTTACTTTTCTCCATGAGGCCTGGGTCATGTACAATATGGAGCAGTCTGCCCCCTTCCCCTATCCTTTACTATTAATACTACAGATCTTTTTACAGACTCCCTATATAAATATAGAGACCATATAAGACCCCCTTAATACAGACTCTTATAGAGGTTGTCTAGTTTGGTGATACAATGTTGCATTCACAGCAGTGCTACAATTTTCTGTTATTCTGATCTGTCAAGGGATCATAAAAATGTGGGAAAAAAGTGTCCAAAAAGTGAACTCAATGAGCTTTATATTAATATCTGTTCTACCTCCCATACTGTGCATAGTATAGGACTGAAGGCAGTGCTTATATTGGATCATGCACGCCAGAACCCAGTTCTGGCATAATTAAAAAATGACTGTCAACATTCTGGTATAAATTTAGACTGATGCGGACCATAAAAAACAATATTACCCCTCCGGGCTCCAGAAGGCTTCAGGTCTCACAGGGCCAGGGCTTGCGTCCTTACGTATCGCAATGCAAGCCCCTGCTCACGTGACGTCCCGTACATCATTGAAGATGGCCGACATCTGCAGGGAGTAAGCTGGAGCCAAGTAAGTAAGTAACAGTGTTTTTTATGTTTGTATCCTCCCCTGGGTCTCTCAGACTATAATAATTGTTCATGGATGTCCAAAATGGAACATAATACTATGAGCAGGTGCCACTATGGAGGATAATACTGTGTGCAGGGGTCACTATGGGACATAATACTGAGTGCAGGGGTCACTATGGGGCATAATACTGTGTGCAGGGGCCACTATGGGACATAATACTGTGTGCAGGGGCCACTATGGGACATAATACTGTGTGCAGGGGCCACTATGGGACATAATACTGTGTGCAGGGTCCACTATGGGACATAATACTGTGTGCAGGGGCCACTATGGGACATAATACTGTGTGCAGGGTCCACTATGGGACATTATATTGTGTGCAGGGGCCACTATGGGACATAATACTGTGTGCAGGGGCCACTATGGGACATAATACTGTGTGCAGGGGCCACTATGGGACATAATACTGTGTGCAGGGACCACTATGGGGCATAATACTGTGTGCAGGGGTCACTATGGGGCATAATACTGTGTGCAGGGGTCACTATGGGACATAATACTGTGTGCAGGGGCCACTATGGGACATTATATTGTGTGCAGGGGCCACTATGGGGGATAATACTGTGTGCAGGGGTCACTATGGGACACAATACTGTGTGCAGGGACCACTATGGGGCATAATACTGTGTGCAGGGGCCACTATGGGACATAATACTGTGTGCAGGGGCCACTATGGGACATAATACTGTGTGCAGGGGCCAATATGGGACATAATACTGTGTGCAGGGGTCACTATGGGACATATTACTGTGTGGAGGGGTCACTATGGGACATATTACTGTGTGGAGGGGCCACTATGGGACATTATATTGTGTGCAGGGGCCACTATGGGACATAATACTGTGTGCAGGGGCCACTATGGGACATAATACTGTGTGCAGGGGTCACTATGGGACATAATACTGTGTGGAGGGGCCACTATGGGACATTATATTGTGTGCAGGGGCCACTATGGGACATTATACTGTGTGCAGGGGCCACTATGGGACATAATACTGTGTGCAGGGGCCACTATGGGACATAATACTGTGTGCAGGGGTCACTATGGGACATAATACTGTGTGGAGGGGCCACTATGGGACATTATATTGTGTGCAGGGGCCACTATGGGACATAATACTGTGTGCAGGGGCCACTATGGGACATAATACTGTGTGCAGGTGCCACTATGGGACATAATACTGTGTGCAGGGGCCACTATGGGACATAATACTGTGTGCAGGGTCCACTATGGGGGATAATACTGTGTGCAGGGGTCACTATGGGACATAATACTGTGTGCAGGGGCCACTATGGGGGATAATACTGTGTGCAGGGGTCACTATGGGACATAATACTGTGTGCAGGGGTCACTATGGGGCATAATACTGTGTGCAGGGGCCACTATGGGACATAATACTGTGTGCAGGGGCCACTATGGGACATAATACTGTGTGCAGGGGCCACTATGGGGGATAATACTGTGTGCAGGGGTCACTATGGGGCATAATACTGTGTGCAGGGGCCACTATGGGGCATAATACTGTGTGCAGGGGCCACTATGGGACATAATACTGTGTGCAGGGGCCACTATGGGACATAATACTGTGTGCAGGGACCACTATGGGGCATAATACTGTGTGCAGGGGTCACTATGGGGCATAATACTGTGTGCAGGGGTCACTATGGGACATAATACTGTGTTCAGGGGCCACTATGGGACATTATATTGTGCGCAGGGGCCACTATGGGGCATAATACTGTGTGCAGGGGCCACTATGGGACATAATACTGTGTGCAGGGGCCACTATGGGACATAATACTGTGTGCAGGGGCCACTATGGGACATAATACTGTGTGCAGGGGCCACTATGGGACATAATACTGTGTGCAGGGGCCACTATGGGACATAATACTGTGTGCAGGGGCCACTATGGGACATAATACTGTGTGCAGGGGCCACTATGGGACATAATACTGTGTGCAGGGGCCACTATGGGACATAATACTGTGTGCAGGGGCCACTATGGGACATAATACTGTGTGCACGGGCCACTATGGGGCATAATACTGTGTGCACGGGCCACTATGGGGGATAATACTGTGTGCAGGGGCCACTATGGGACATAATACTGTGTGCAGGGGCCACTATGGGACATAATACTGTGTGCAGGGACCACTATGGGGCATAATACTGTGTGCAGGGGTCACTATGGGGCATAATACTGTGTGCAGGGGTCACTAGGGGACATAATACTGTGTTCAGGGGCCACTATGGGACATTATATTGTGTGCAGGGGCCACTATGGGGGATAATACTGTGTGCAGGGGTCACTATGGGACATAATGCTGTGTGCAGGGACCACTATGGGGAATAATACTGTGTGCAGGGGTCACTATGGGGCATAATACTGTGTGCAGGGGTCACTATGGGACATAATACTGTGTGCAGGGGCCACTATGGGACATAATACTGTGTGCAGGGGCCACTATGGGACATAATACTGTGTGCAGGGGTCACGATGGGACATAATACTGTGTGGAGGGGCCACTATGGGACATTATATTGTGTGCAGGGGCCACTATGGGACATAATACTGTGTGCAGGGGCCACTATGGGACATAATACTGTGTGCAGGGGCCACTATGGGACATAATACTGTGTGCAGGGGTCACTATGGGACATAATACTGTGTGGAGGGGCCACTATGGGACATTATATTGTGTGCAGGGGCCACTATGGGACATAATACTGTGTGCAGGTGCCACTATGGGACATAATACTGTGTGCAGGGGTCACTATGGGACATAATACTGTGTGCAGGGTCCACTATGGGGGATAATACTGTGTGCAGGGGTCACTATGGGACATAATACTGTGTGCAGGGGCCACTATGGGGGATAATACTGTGTGTAGGGGTCACTATGGGACATAATACTGTGTGCAGGGGTCACTATGGGGCATAATACTGTGTGCAGGGGCCACTATGGGACATAATACTGTGTGCAGGGGCCACTATGGGACATAATACTGTGTGCAGGGGCCACTATGGGACATAATACTGTGTTTGGGGCCACTATGGGGGATACTACTGTGTGCAGGGGCCACTATGGGGCATAATACTGTGTGCAGGGGCAACTATGGGGGATAATACTGTGTGTAGGGACCACTATGGGACATAATACTGTGTGCAGGGGTCACTATGGGACATAATACTGTGTGCAGGGGCCACTATGGGACATAATACTGTGTGCAGGGGCCACTATGGGACATAATACTGTGTGCAGGGACCACTATGGGGCATAATACTGTGTGCAGGGGTCACTATGGGACATAATACTGTGTGCAGGGACCACTATGGGGCATAATACTGTGTGCAGGGGTCACTATGGGACATAATACTGTGTGCAGGGGCCACTATGGGACATAATACTGTGTGCAGGGGTCACGATGGGACATAATACTGTGTGGAGGGGCCACTATGGGACATTATATTGTGTGCAGGGGCCACTATGGGACATAATACTGTGTGCAGGGGCCACTATGGGACATAATACTGTGTGCAGGGGCCACTATGGGACATAATACTGTGTGCAGGGGTCACTATGGGACATAATACTGTGTGCAGGGGTCACTATGGGACATAATACTGTGTTCAGGGGCCACTATGGGACATTATATTGTGTGCAGGGGCCACTATGGGGGATAATACTGTGTGCAGGGGTCACTATGGGACATAATACTGTGTGCAGGGACCACTATGGGGCATAATACTGTGTGCAGGGGTCACTATGGGGCATAATACTGTGTGCAGGGACCACTATGGGACATAATACTGTGTGCAGGGGCCACTATGGGACATAATACTGTGTGCAGGGGCCACTATGGGACATTATATTGTGTGCAGGGGCCACTATGGGGGATAATACTGTGTGCAGGGGTCACTATGGGACATAATACTGTGTGCAGGGACCACTATGGGGCATAATACTGTGTGCAGGGGTCACTATGGGACATAATACTGTGTGCAGAGACCACTATGGGGGATAATACTGTGTGCAGGGGCCACTATGGGGGATAATACTGTGTGCAGGGGTCACTATGGGACATAATACTGTGTGCAGGGACCACTATGGGGCATAATACTGTGTGCAGGGGCCACTATGGGACATAATACTGTGTGCAGGGGCCACTATGGGACATAATACTGTGTGCAGGGACCACTATGGGGCATAATACTGTGTGCAGGGGTCACTATGGGACATAATACTGTGTGCAGGGACCACTATGGGGCATAATACTGTGTGCAGGGGTCACTATGGGACATAATACTGTGTGCAGGGGCCACTATGGGACATAATACTGTGTGCAGGGGCCACTATGGGACATAATACTGTGTGCAGGGACCACTATGGGACATAATACTGTGTGCAGGGACCACTATGGGGCATAATACTGTGTGCAGGGGTCACTATGGGACATAATACTGTGTGCAGGGGCCACTATGGGACATAATACTGTGTGCAGGGGCCACTATGGGACATAATACTGTGTGCAGGGGCCACTATGGGACATAATACTGTGTGCAGGGGCCACTATGGGGAATAATAGTGAGTGTAGGAATGCAGGGGGGAGTGTCGGATGGTCGGTCAGGTTCTTCGGGGTGGGGTGGGGGAAGGTGTCCGTATGTAAGCACCGATTGCAGGGAGACAAGAACTCCCAGCATCATAGGTCACTCCTAACTGGGTTTGGGAGGGGAAACCCCGCCTATGTACCGAGTGAATGTCCTGGCCCAGATTCTCCAGAATGCTCAGGGCCTTAAATAACCAGGCTGATAAATTTTGCATACAATGAAACATTATAGCAAATCTTTAAATATGTGTTGCTGATGTATTTAGCCTGCAGAGAATTGCTTAGGCTGGATACAATTGGTGGAATTGTCTTTGCAAGTGAAACCCTTTGGGTGGGTGCAGATTTTTAGCCTCTACATAAAGTTCCCTTCACTAAAATGATATAATGGAGGATTATGTAGATAATCTGTTTTCCCATAGTCCAAACAGCAGCACAACAGATGGGGGTATTCCTGCCCCTGCACGCAATTAGGACAGGTGGAACTTTTGCTCAATCAATAACCTCCCCTATAAGAGGTCACCAGACCTCCCCCTCCACGTGTTAATTATAAAGTATAAATTTCAAAAAATCCTTCAGAATGTCAAACCAACAAATACATAGGGAGGGAGCTTTGTGCTGCTGTTTGGACTATGGGAAAACAGATTATCTACATAATCCTCCATTCCCCATACGTCCAACACAGCAGCACAACAGATGGGGAGGTAGCAAGAAAAATCCCCCTAGGGTGGGACTTCCTGACATACTGACGTCAAAACTGAGCGACCAAAGGCAGTTGCCTCCTCGCTAAACCTATCTAGTCTATAATGCCTAACAAAGGTTAGGTGAGAGCTCCAGGTTGCCGCCGCACAGATCTGGTCCAGAGAGACAGCATGTCTCTCTGCACAAGAAGCGGCAACCACACGGGTCGAATGAGCCCTCACAAACCCAGGCGGCGATAGTCCCTGGGTACAGAACGCCAGAGAGATGGCTCCTTTGATCCATCGTGCCAAAGTTGTTTTGGATGCTCTACATCCCTTATATCTACCTGCAAAATTTATTAGCAGGTTCTCCGCCTTCCTGAAGGACCTGGAACGTTCCAGGTAGATCTGCAAAGCCCTCTTCAGATCTAAGGTATGCCACCTCTCCTCCTCTGGGGAGGAGGGGGACGCAAAGAATGTAGGTAAAGTAATTGTATGGTTAATATTTTGACCTGAAGGGACTTTTGGTATAAACCCCGGAAGGTATCTTAACTGTACCCTGTCTGGAAAGAACAACAGATAGGGTTCCGAGGCTGCCAGCGCCTGCAATTCCCCTGTGCGTTTAGCCGAAGTAACGGCTAGCAGAATCGCCACTTTGTATGTAAGAAACTTTAACCCCACCTCTTGTAGGGGTTCAAAGGGGGGCCCACAAAGCCCCTGTAGTACCGTGGCTAAGTCCCATTGCGGTACTGGGAACTGCACCGAAGGTCGGAGCCTAGTGGCCCCTTTCAGGAATTGATTTATCAACGGATTCTGAGACAATCTGACCCCTAGTACGGCTGAGAGGGCAGCTATGTGTACCTTTAGTGTTGCTGGGGTGAGACCCTTCTCCAGCCCACTCTGCATGAACTCCAATATTGACTCTATTGGTGTTAATGGGCGCTGATTCTCCGCGCATCATTGCTGGTAAATTCTTCCAATTCTCAAATAACTCCGATTTGTGGATTCTGCCCTCGCACAGGCCAAAGTTGTTCTCACGGCCTGTGACAATCCGTCATGTCCGTATAGGGTGCGGTCAACCTCCAGGCTGTCAGGTTGAACCTCTTCAGGTTCTGGCATAGCCGCTTGTTTTGGGTTACCAGGTTGTGAAGAAGTGGAAGCCTCCAGTAATTCCCTCGACTCATCTGTATGAGGTGGGTAAACCATGCCCTCTTCGGCCAGAACGGGATGATGGCAATCACCGATACCTGGTCTTGCCTGATCTTGGCCAATACCCTCGCAATCATGGGAAGTGGAGGGAAGATGTACGCCAGCCTGAACCTCCAAGGTATTGATAGGGCATCTACTGCCAAGGGGTTGTCCTCCTGGTAGAGGGAACAGAACCTCTCCACCTTGGCATTGTATTGGGTGGCCATCAGATCCACCTCGGGGAGACCCCACATCTGAGTTAGTTGCGCAAACACTTCTTGGTTGAGGGACCACTCGCCTGACACCGCTTCTCCCCTGCTGAGCTGGTCTGCCAGCACGTTCAGGTGTCCCCTTATATGCACCGCATTGAGGTGGCTTAGGTTTCTCTCTGCCCAAGCAAAGATCTGATCCGTCAGTCTGAGAAGAGAGGTGGACCCTGTCCCACCCTGTTTGTTCAAATACAGGACGACTGTAATGTTGTCTGACCTGATCTTTACCGCCTTGCCGCGGAGCTCCTGGGCAAAGTGAAGCAGGGTTTGATACACTGCTCGCAACTCGCGCCAATTTGATGACTGGATCCTCTCTGATTGGCCCCATGTTCCTTGTGCTAGGGTCTCCCCCAGATGCGCTCCCCATCCGACCAGGGAGGCATCTGTTGTCAACAGGGTCCAGTCGGGCTGGACCGTGGACATCCCGTCTTTCAGCTGGGACCACCATCGTAGTGATCGACGGGTACTGATGGTCAACTGGATCGGCTTCTTCAGCCCTGCGGGGCTGCGGTTCCAGACCTTGAGGATCTTGCTTTGTAGTGGCCTCATATGCCATAGCGCCCATGGCACTGCATCTGCAGTTGCTGACATTAGACCTAGGACCTTCATTGCGGTTCTTATTCGAACCTTCCGTGTGACCGCCAGATGCTGCACCGCCCGACAAATCTTCTCCTTCCGAGGTTAAGGAAGAGATATCTCCATCCTCTGAGAATCCACAATGAATCCCAGAAACTGGATTCTGGTGGTGGGGACAATTCTTGATTTGCTCCAATTGATCATCCAGCCTAATTCCTCTAGGAAGGTAACTGTGGTCCTTAGGTGGGCAGCGAGAACCTCTGCTGAGTGGGCCTTTAACGGCCAATCGTCTAGGTAAGGTATAATAAATACCCCCTGGAGCCGAAGTGCTGCAACGACCGGAGCCACCACCTTTGTAAAGGTGTGGGGGGCCGAGGAAATCCCGAACGGGAGAGCTGTGAACTGTAGGTGACACAGCGTACCGTTCAGCACAACCGTGATCCTCAAGAACCTCCTGTGTGGTGGAAAAATCGGGACGTGCAAATAGGCGTCCCTTAGATCCAGGGTGACAAAGCTGTCTCCCTGCTGCAGAAATGGTATCACAGACCTGATAGTTTCCATCCGGAAACGGGACTTGAGGACATGCTGGTTGAGAGATCTTAGGTCGACCACCATCCTCCATCCCCCTGATGTCTTGGGGACCAGAAACACCGGAGAATATACTCCGGTCGACCACTCTGCCAAAGGAACCAGCTCTAGAGCGCCTTTGTCCAGGTATTCCTGGACGGCGTTCTCTAGAAGGATCTGCTTCTGACCAAATAAAACACGGGTACTCACAAATTTGTCGGGTGGAAGAGACACAAACTTTATTTTGTAGCCCGTCTGCACGAGCTGGAGGACCCATGGGTTCTGGATGAGATGACCCCATGCTGCTGCGAAATGGGCCAGCCAACCTCCCACCGGTAAGGGTGCTGTGTCTCCGCGGGAGGGGAGCCCGAAGGGGTTGGCGTCAGAAGGAGGGCTTCTTTTTCTTTTCCCCGCGAAAGGTGCGTTTACCTGCTCCTCTGCCCTGGGTCCCCGGGCGTCTTTGAAAGGAGCCCCTGGCTCCATATCCTCTGGAGAATCCTCTCCCTCTATATGATGGACCGGGTCTACCTCTGGCACCTTGTGGGAGACTCTTCCCCTTGCTGTCAGCCATCCCCTCCATAATAACGTCCAGCTCCTTCCCAAAGAGCCTACCTGGTTCGTACGGAAGTGCACATAAATTGTACTTGGACGTATTGTCCGCTCTCCAGGGTTTAAGCCACAATGGTCGTCTTGCGGCCGTCGCCAACGCCATGGACTTTGCTGCAATTTTTACATTATAGAGCGCCGCCTCTGCTAGATAATCGACAGCCATGGATGTGGAGGTCAGAAACGTCAGGAGGTCGTCACGCGGAACGCCTGCATCAATATCTCTGCGAAGAGACGTTATGTTTCCCCGAAGAAACTGGACAACCTCCCCTGTTGAGATTCCTACTGAGGCCTGCGCTGCTGCAGTTGTATACAGTCCTATGAAAAAGTTTGGGCACCCCTATTAATCTTAATCATTTTTAGTTCTAAATATTTTGGTGTTTGCAACAGCCATTTCAGTTTGATATATCTAATAACTGATGGACACAGTAATATTTCAGGATTGAAATGAGGTTTATTGTACTAACAGAAAATGCGCAATATGCATTAAACCAAAATTTGACCGGTGCAAAAATATGGGCACCTCAACAGAAAAGTGACATTAATATTTAGTACATCCTCCTTTTGCAAAGATAACAGCCTCTAGTCGCTTCCTGTAGCTTTTAATCAGTTCCTGGATCCTGGATGAAGGGATTTTGGACCATTTCTTTCTACAAAACAATTCAAGTTCAGTTAAGTTTGATGGTCGCCGAACATGGACAGCCCGCTCTCAAATGATCTGAAAACAAAGATTGTTCAACATAGTTGTTCAGGGGAAGGATACAAAACGTTGTCTCAGAGATTTAACCTGTCAGTTTCCACTGTGAGGAACATAGTAAGGAAATGGAAGAGCACAGGGACAGTTCTTGTTAAGCCCAGAAGTGGCAGGCCAAGAAAAATATCAGAAAGGCAGAGAAGAAGAATGGTGAGAAGAGTCAAGGACAATCCACAGACCACCTCCAAAGAGCTGCAGCATCATCTTGCTGCAGATGGTGTCACTGTGCATCAGTCAGCAATACAGCGCACTTTGCACAAGGAGAAGCTGTATGGGAGAGTGATGAGAAAGAAGCCGTTTCTGCACGTACGCCACAAATAGAGTTGCCTGAGGTATGAAAAAGCACATTTGGAGAAGCCAACTTCATTTTGGAAACAAAGATTGAGTTGTTTGGTTATAAAAAAAAAGGCGTTATGCATGGCGTCCAAAAAGAAACAGCATTCCAAGAAAAACACTTGCTACCCACTGTAAAATTTGGTGGAGGTTCCATTATGCTTTGGGGCTGTGTGGCCAATGCCGGCACCAGGAATCTTGTTAAAGTTGAGGGTTGCATGGATTCCACTCAGTATCAGCAGATTCTTGAGAATAATGTTCAAGAATCAGTGACGAAGTTGAAGTTACGCCGGGGATGGATATTTCAGCAAGACAATGATCCAAAACACTGCTCCAAATCCTCAGGCATTCATGCAGAGGAACAATTACAATGTTCTGGAATGGCCATCCCAGTCCCCAGACCTGAATATCATTGAATATCTGTGGGATGATTTGAAGCGGGCTGTCCATGCTCGGCGACCATCTAACTTAACTGAACTTGAATTGTTTGTCCAAAATCCCTTTATCCAGGATCCAGGAACTGATTAAAAGCTACAGGAAGCGACTAGAGGCTGTTATCTTTGCAAAAGGAGGATCTACTAAATATTAATGTCACTTTTCTGTTGAGGTGCCCATACTTTTGCACCGGTCAAATTTTGGTGTAATGCATATTGCACATTTTCTGTTAGTACAATAAACCTCATTCCAATCCTGAAATATTACTGTGTCCATCAGTTATTAGATATATCAAACTGAAATGGCTGCTGCAAACACCAAAATATTTAGAACTAAAAATGATTAAGATTAATAGGGGTGCCCAAACTTTTTCATAGGACTGTATATACGGCGCAGAGAGCCCTCTGCCCGCCTATCCATTGCGTCCTGGAGATTGGATCCGTCATCCGAAGGTAAGACTGTACGTCTTGACAATTTAGACACGGCCATGTCAACCCTCGGGGTTGGCCCCCAACGATTAAATTCCGCGTCTTCCACCGGAAAGAGTGTACGAAATTTCTTAGAAATCTGAAACGATTTCTCCGGTCTCTTCCATTCCGTCTCCATACATCTTGAGACTGAAGGTTCTACCTTAAATGCCCTTGGGGCCCTTGGGTCCCCTTCCTCGCCCCTATCTGGGCGTACCAACTTCAATAATTTCGGCATTTTTTCTAATGAGAAAGATGGACCTGCAACATCCGACTCCTCATCCGAAGAGATCTCATCCAACACCTGGAACTCCTCCCCCCTAGGGGAGGGGACAGAGGGGAGATCCAAGCGTGGTCGTTTAGCTAAGTGGGAGATAGACTCCTTCATCTCCCTCATTGAGTCTTTCACAAACTCCTTCACCCATGACATTGCCTCCCCAATTTGCGACTCCACTGGCTGTGAAGCCCGGCATTGGCGACAGCGGGAAAAATCATAGTCATCCGGCAAGGGGGTCTTGCAATCCCTGCATGGTAAATGCCGGAGCCTAGGCGCCGACCTTCCCCCACGTCCTTCAGACACCGAGGATGAAGAAGACATCTATAAGGGAAAATAACATTTGTTTCAATATGCCTTACCATACCCCCTTGCTGGAAACCACAGGACGACCACTACCTTCAAACTTATTGCAAGGTCCTTCCAATTTCCCTCAGAATGTGTCAGCAATCACAAACCACGTCTGCACTGCATCAGGTCCCAGTGCAACTGAGTCTTAAATACCTCCCAGAGGGGAGGGAGATCAAGCCCCGCCCCACCACCAGGTGGGGAAGGATTCTGTGCATAATAATAATGATACGTAGTAGTATGCCTCTTACCTGCTGCTTTGTATGAGGGGGAAGCCTCCCATCCAACACATACTCACGCTCTTTCCCCCCCCGACCCTGAATATCAGGGACGGAGCGGACACACGGCCGGAGCAAGGAGAGAGTGCACTGCGCATGCGCCTCCCCACTGCCGATAACCAGCTGACCGGAGTGCGCGCCTAGGAAATCCCCCGGCCGGACGTCCACAGAGAACCAGCGAGCGCACGGAGCGACATCCACAGGCAGAGAGGCTTACAGAGCTAAGTAATCGTCTTACTATCACAGGGGGAGAGGACACCGGCCTCCCCCCCCACCACCTGTCCCTATCCGCAGGACAGAAAAAAACACGAGGAGGGGGAGGTCTGGTGACCTCTTATAGGGGAGGTTATTGATTGAGCAAAAGTTCCACCTGTCCTAATTGCGTGCAGGGGCAGGAATACCCCCATCTGTTGTGCTGCTGTGTTGGACGTATGGGGAATGGTAAATGTTACTGGAAACACAAAGCCTATGAGAAGTTGCCGATCTACCTAAATGATTATAATTTGCATTACTACATGTATACAGGGGTGTAGCTATAAAGGGTGCAGCCATAACAGTTTCTATTGGGCCCTGGATCCTGAAGGGGCTTCAAAGGTGACACATAAAATATACTATTTTAAATGATACAAGGTAGTCAGGGGCCCTATTACATATTTTGCATTGGGCCCCAGGAACTTCTTAGAAATATAACTATTAGACTTTTATACTCCGCCTCCCCTTCTAAATTACTCATGGTTCCAAAAATCTATATTTGCCTAGATTACTGGGGCTCCAGGTTCGTTTTCCAATTTTAAAGACAACTAATTAACTCAATACCACCCCATCATACTTAACTTTCTTCTGAACACAGGATATCACTTCTTCTGGTTGTCACCTCTTTTCAACGTCTGCCGGCCACCCGGACCTGTGTGACAGAACCGGAAGGCCGGCCCTTGTTCTTGTTGACATTCCAGCTCCATTGCACAGGCCAGCAGACGTCAAGAAGACGAGGTGTTGACCATCTAGAAGAAGTGACCTCCAGTGCCCTGTAGATCTGGACTGAAAGACAGGTAAGTATGATGGGCTAGAGGGGATGAGTTAGTAAGGAAGGGATAGTAGTGGGTAAACAGTTTAGGAAAACAGGGAGGGGGAGTGGGTGAGAAAGGGAGGGGGAGGGAATGAGGCGATGTGAGCTCTGAAAGAAAATACCAGTCATATTTTGCACTTCAAATAGGGCATCCCTTCCCCGAAACGCGTTGCCTTCCACGGACCAGCGCCAGTGATCTCCTTTATTGTTCACCTGGGGATTCTTCTACATGGCTTCTCTCTCCATTGCCCTCTTCAAAGCTAACCTGACCAAACTCATCAATATATTATTGGTCAAAATCGAGACATTTAAGTGTGCCCATTTTGTGGTGGGGATTATATAAACCTTGCTCTTTTTGTGGCCTGATTCCCAGAATTGTCTCGGCAAAATCAGGATTTTAATCTAGACTCTAAATGGGTTTTCCGGCTCTATGATAGGTCACCAATATGTGACCTGTTGAAGTGAGACACTCAGGCCCTACACAGATCAGCTGTTGCAGATGCCAATGGATGAGGACTGTGTGAAATGCAACTCATATTCATATAATAGGAGCAGCGCAGCAGCCCTGTCCACTGCATAGCGGAGGTTCAGGGGAACTGTAACACCACTCCTATTACCTTGAAAACGTGCACACCCTCCCCGTTTACTAGCAGCTCCCAGAGATTGCTACAACTGCTGATCTGTGCAGGCCCTGACAGATCACATACTGATGACCTATCCTGCGTCTTTTTGAGGCTTACAATTCTGAGTACCATCACATCTTTAGATAAGAGTGAATTTACACATTGTGGATTTGATACTACAATTTTATACTATATTGTGGATTCTAAAAGCTCATTCACATATAACGAAAAAAAAAAAACAGCATGGAACTCAGAGAAGGCTATTAACCTTCAATACCGCAATATATTGTACATTTTCCCCCACTGCATGGGATGAAATATGATGCAAAAAACTTATCCTATAATTTTTTTTCTCCTGGTTTTCAACTACAAAAATTAACAAAAAATACTGAGCAAATGTGTATTGTGCAAAATCATGGCGTCCAGTTCACAGCAAGTTGTGCAGACGTTTGGGTCACTATTTGTGTTTATAAAGTAGCAATATTTTATTTAAAAAAAAAAAAAGTTTCCATGCACATATTTTTACTAATACATTTTAATTTACATCAGTAAATGGGGTGTACACTTCCATCCACTCCAGGTATGATGACTAAAGCTAGGTACACAGTCAATAGCTATGGTTCCCCATGGAACTTTTTGAAAACGTTTCAGGCCAGGGCTATGCTGCAACATTTTGTATCACTACAAACTGATTTGAACTATTTTGCTTCACTTGAACTCCAAATGAATATAATGAGTTGCATGCAATCTTGTAGCCTCAGCTGTCACTCAATAGTTAAAATCAATCATTAGTTCTACAAAAACTCACAGTGTAGCCCTGGCCTAAAGGGTCACTAACTTTTCAGACAGCTTAGTCTCATTTAGTAGAGCAGTATTCTGCGTGAAAATGTAATGAACTTTATTTAAAAATGTTGCCATTTATTGCCGGAAAAACTTCTCTAAAGTTACTACCATTAAGTTTCTTCCTTCTAGCTAGTTTGCTGTTCACTCCCTGTTACTAGGGAAGTTCCGTCCATAGACACCTTCAAGTTTAAGACAAACACAGTGAGTGGTGAGGGCCCGTTCTCTTTTCACACTCATTGGAGAGGGGAGGAGTTGACTTTCTTTACAGCCTCTATATCTGAACACGGCTTCCTCTGTCCACTACACTGGGAGGATTCTTCAGCCTCTACAATGTAAGGAGTCTACTATGTACTTCTATATACTTGTGACTAGCCACTTGTGTTAATGCTGATGCAGCTTTGAAAGCAGCTTTCCTAATTTTGCTAAGATTTCTCTTTTTTGTCGTCAGGGATTTGTTTAGCTGCATCACAACCTGGATATGAAGTCCATTGTCCCTGGATCTCTATACTATTTTCTCTTCTCTCAGCTATTTGTTTGCCATTTTACAGTTACTCCTGGCAGCATTACATGTAAAGAAAACAGTCATCGTAGTAGTACTAGTAATGGATAGAGGAGAAGAAGACTGCTCCTTACTATACAGTCTCAGGGAAAAAAAAAAAAAGTAAAATGTGCTGCAGTCATAATACTCAAAAGTAGAAAAACACTGACACTGAGCAACCTTATAGTGTAGTATTACCGTGATACACAAGACCAAATAGCCTCTCACCTGTACCAGTCGTGAACATTCACAACTACATATTAGGGTTGAATGACCAGGTGCAGGGGCAGCACACCTCACAGGCACCGAATTCCAAGGGAACCGGGAGTAGACTGCAGCAATAGGCAAGTAGTGGAAGTGGCGCTCGCAGGTCAGAAAGGCACATGTTGGTTCATTGAAGTTTATTGAGAAGTAAGCACTTCTAAATGCAATGAACTTTAATGAACCAACAAGTGCTTTCTGACCTGTGAGCGCCACTTCCACTACTTCCCTATTGCTGCTGCAGTCATAATAGGGCTATTACATTCACCACCTCTATGACAACTGCAACTGGAAGAAAGTCAGGACATCTCCATACAAATTATATGATGGGGCTCAAATTAATTTTAATGTGTATGGCCAAATTAATTAAACTAAGAAGCTGTAGCACAGCACACTTGGTACCTGTGGGTCCTTACTATGGCAGCACATAGTATGCCACTGTATGGTGCTCCATATGGCACCATTTACAAGGCTATTGTTCTCTAGTCTAGAAGCTCTCGATTATCTGGTTCATTCGCCACCATACAGTATAAACTTTAGCCTTATCATTTATGCACAAGCACATGCAGTACCTCTTTGCTCTCACTTTTCTCCCCTTTTATTTTAAGGATCCATTTGCTTGCGAAAATCATGTAATTCAGGTCTTTTAAAGTAATCATTTAGAGTGTTCTTTGTCTTACGTAATTGACATTGTTCTTATTCTGATAGCAATGGAAATTTTTGTTCAAAGGGCAGGATGTGAAAATAGCACCAAAAACGTCAAAAAAATTTTTTCCCCTTTTTTTTTTTTAACTAAAAAAAATTACAACAAACACTGGGAATGTATGGTCGTAGCAGAGTTACAGCAAAAACAGGTACAAGATTCGGCTTTGTTTTGCAGCTCTGTTTTCTGCTAAAACTGCGCCACCGTAACAAAACAGGCCCATTGTGCTTACAACACGTTAAATAGAAAAAACACCACACGTTCAGTTCAAGGTTTCACAGGCTTCAGGGCGAGCATGGTTACATGTGTTACTAGAAAGTATTCGGGGGGAAAAGGGATTTTGCAGGTTTAGGAAGAGGCTACAATCTTCTATTCGTCTTGCTTCCGTTTGGGCTTCTTTGGATTTCGAGACCGACTCTTTGCTTTGCAAAGTGGGCAAATGGGTGCGTTGCGATGAATCTGCTGGTGACAAGACAAGCAGGCCTGGGGGAATAAAATACACCTTTAGATTGTGCAGGACCACAGTTGCAGAAAATTTGTAGAGTTTATACAGTACAGTCTATCATGTGGAAGTTTTTTCTTTGAGGATGATACCTAAAAAGCTTTGAGTCTCCACATCTGTCAACTATGAACTACTAGCAAAGATAATATGAGTGGAGGCAACGGTGATGTCGTCTCTTAATACATAGTAAAGTTGACCATGCACCTTCAATAGCAGAAGGATGAATAATAGAGTTTTCCCACAAAGCAAATGATCCCCTTGCAGATAAGTGGGGGTCCAACTGCTGAGACCCCCTCTGATCAGGAGAACGGAGGACTTTTCATTTCAATGGGAGTGCAATAAATAGGCAAGCACTGTACGACCGCTGTCTCTGGCAATGTGTGTGCAGTCTGGTCACTGCTCCATTCCAATTCATCTGATCAATGGGGGTCAGAGTGATCAGACTGCAAATCCATTGGACAGGGGATTCTTTGTTTTGTGGGAAAATTTCCTTAAACATTAACCTGGATTGCACTTTAATATCTTCCTAAAAAAACACTTAAAGATGTAAATGTGCTCCTTGTAATGGAAGAGCTTGCCCAATTACCTTCATGGGAGGCGGCTGCTGGCGGAATGTGGCTGTCTGTCTGGTATCCTGCTTTCTGGCCACTTGTAGTTGTTGGGCGGCTGCTGCTGCTGCCGCCAGGGATTCTGGTATCGGCGGCTCCTGAGGCTCTGTCTGCCACTCGGCTTTCTGTTTTTCAAAATAGCTACAACAGAGAAGACGTATCTTACATTCATGTTCCTTCAGAATTGGCGTTACATTTGCTGTAGCCATGGTAGTTATGTATTGATTACTAACAATGGCGTATAGTGAAAGGGGTTGTCCAGGATAGACTAAGAATTAACCACTAAACTGAACCTCCTCCCCCGCCTATCTTAAATTTACTTCAATTTTTTAAAAAAATAATCTATAATTACTGCAAGCCGGTCAGGTAATGAAGGGGGTGTACATCTCACCCAGACTACTCAGGTAGTTTACACTTTTACACGCTTACACCCCCTCCATTACCTGACCGGCCATCGGCTTACACCCCCTCCATTACCTGACCGGCCATCCGCTTACACACCCTCCATTACCTGACCGGCCATCGGCTTACACCCCCTCCACTACCTGACCAGCCATCCGCTTACACCCCCTCCATTATCTGACCAGCCATCGGCTTACACCCCCTCCATTACCTGACCGGCCATCCGCTTACACCCCCTCCATTACCTGACCGGCCATCCGCTTACACCCCCTCCATTACCTGACCGGCCATCGGCTTACACCCCCTCCATTACCTGACCGGCCATCCGCTTACACCCCCTCCATTACCTGACCGGCCATCGGCTTACACCCCCTCCATTACCTGACCGGCCATCCGCTTACACACCCTCCATTACCTGACCGGCCATCGGCTTACACCCCCTCCACTACCTGACCGGCCATCCGCTTACACCCCCTCCATTACCTGACCAGCCATCGGCTTACACCCCCTCCATTACCTGACCGGCCATCGGCTTACACCCCCTCCATTACCTGACCGGCCATCCGCTTACACCCCCTCCATTACCTGACCGGCCATCCGCTTACACCCCCTCCATTACCTGACCGGCCATCCGCTTACACCCCCTCCATTACCTGACCGGCCATCGGCTTACACCCCCTCCATTACCTGACCGGCCATCCGCTTACACCCCCTCCATTACCTGACCGGCCATCGGCTTACACCCCCTCCATTACCTGACCGGCCATCGGCTTACACCCCCTCCATTACCTGACCGGCCATCCGCTTACACACCCTCCATTACCTGACCGGCCATCGGCTTACACCCCCTCCACTACCTGACCAGCCATCCGCTTACACCCCCTCCATTATCTGACCAGCCATCGGCTTACACCCCCTCCATTACCTGACCGGCCATCCGCTTACACCCCCTCCATTACCTGACCGGCCATCCGCTTACACCCCCTCCATTACCTGACCGGCCATCGGCTTACACCCCCTCCATTACCTGACCGGCCATCCGCTTACACCCCCTCCATTACCTGACCGGCCATCGGCTTACACCCCCTCCATTACCTGACCGGCCATCCGCTTACACACCCTCCATTACCTGACCGGCCATCGGCTTACACCCCCTCCACTACCTGACCGGCCATCCGCTTACACCCCCTCCATTACCTGACCAGCCATCGGCTTACACCCCCTCCATTACCTGACCGGCCATCGGCTTACACCCCCTCCATTACCTGACCGGCCATCGGCTTACACCCCCTCCATTACCTGACCGGCCATCCGCTTACACCCCCTCCATTACCTGACCGGCCATCCGCTTACACCCCCTCCATTACCTGACCGGCCATCCGCTTACACCCCCTCCATTACCTGACCGGCTATCCGCTTACACCCCCTCCATCACCTGACCGGCCATCGGCTTACACCCCCTCCATCACCTGACCGGCCATCCGCTTACACCCCCTCCATTACCTGACCGGCCATCCGCTTACACCCCCTCCATTACCTGACCGGCCATCGGCTTACACCCCCTCCATTACCTGACCGGCCATCCGCTTACACCCCCTCCATTACCTGACCGGCCATCCGCTTACACCCCCTCCATTACCTGACCGGCCATCCGCTTACACCCCCTCCATTAACTGACCGGCCATCGGCTTACACCCCCTCCATTAACTGACCGGCCATCCGCTTACACCCCCTCCATTAACTGACCGGCCATCGGCTTACACCCCCTCCATTACCTGACCGGCCATCCGCTTACACCCCCTCCATTACCTGACCGGCCATCCGCTTACACCCCCTCCATTACCTGACCGGCCATCGGCTTACACCCCCTCCATTACCTGACCGGCCATCCGCTCACACCCCCTCCATTACCTGACTGGCCATCCGCTTACACCCCCTCCATTAACTGACCGGCCATCGGCTTACACCCCCTCCATTACCTGACCGGCCATCGGCTTACACCCCCTCCATTACCTGACCGGCCATCGGCTTACACTCCCTCCATTACCTGACCGGCCATCCGCTTACACCCCCTCCATTACCTGACCGGCCATCCGCTTACACCCCCTCCATTACCTGACCGGCCATCGGCTTAAACCCCCTCCATTACCTGACCGGCCATCCGCTTAAACCCCCTCCATTACCTGACCGGCCATCCGCTTAAACCCCCTCCATTACCTGACCGGCCATCGGCTTACACCCCCTCCATTACCTGACCGGCCATCCGCTTACACCCCCTCCATTACCACACCGGCCATCGGCTTACACCCCCTCCATTACCTGACCGGCCATCTGCTTACACCCCCTCCATTACCTGACCGGCCATCGGCTTACACCCCCTCCATTACCTGACCGGCCATCCGCTTACACCCTCCATTACCTGACCGGCCATCCGCTTACACCCCCTTCATTACCTGACCGGCCATCCGCTTACACCCCCTCCATTAACTGACCGGCCATCGGCTTACACCCCCTCCATTACCTGACCAGCCATCGGCTTACACCCCCTCCATTACCTGACCGGCCATCCGCTTAAACCCCCTCCATTACCTGACCGGCCATCTGCTTACACCCCCTCCATTACCTGACCGGCCATCCGCTTACACCCCCTCCATTACCTGACCGGCCATCGGCTTACACCCCCTCCATTACCTGACCGGCCATCAGCTTACACCCCCTCCATTACCTGACCGGCCATCCGCTTAAACCCCCTCCATTACCTGACCGGCCATCCGCTTAAACCCCCTCCATTACCTGACCGGCCATCGGCTTACACCCCCTCCATTACCTGACCGGCCATCCGCTTACACCCCCTCCATTACCAGACCGGCCATCCGCTTACACCCCCTCCATTACCTGACCGGCCATCTGCTTACACCCCCTCCATTACCTGACCGGCCATCCGCTTACACCCTCCATTACCTGACCGGCCATCCGCTTACACCCCCTTCATTACCTGACCGGCCATCCGCTTACATACCTCCCCCCCCCCTCTTCTCCAGACCGGAGTGCTGGGCATTTGTGGCCATCACAATGTTTAAGGAAATTTTCCTTTCATCAGGTCAGTGAGAGGAGCTGCAATGGAGGCAAAGTTTGGCACAAACCTTCGGTAGTAGCCCGCAATGCCAAGAAATGCCCGGACTTGCTTCTTGGTTAGCAGTCTTGGCCAGTTCTGTATTGCCTCCACCTTATTGATTTAGGGCTTTATTATCCCTTTTCCGATGACATAGCCCAGGTACTCGGCTTCCTCCAGCCCTAAAGCCCATTTCTCAGGGTTGATAGTAAGGCCGGCCTCACTTATGGAGTCCAGTACTGCCTGCACCTTACAGAGGTGACTTCCCCAGTCTGGGCTATGAATGACCACATCGTCCAGGTAAGCCGCTGCATAGTCACAATGTGGCCGCAAGATCTGGTCTGTCAACCTCTGAAAGGTAGCAGGAGCTCCATGCAAACCAAATGGCCTAACCCTGTACTGGAACAGCCCTTCCGGAACAACAAAGGCAGTTTTCTTCTTGGCTTCTTTAACCACTTCAGTACCGGGCCAATTTGTGGTCCAGGACCAGACACATTTTAGGTTTATTTTGTATGTGCGGTTTTGAGGTCTGTAACATTTTTCTCGTACGTCTCAGTCAACTAATTTTTGCGTCTTTTTTCGGGGACACATAGGGCTTTATTTTTATGTTATTTTTATTTTCAAATGTGTTTTAATTTTTTTTTATATCCAGGAAAATATAAACAAAATAGGAGGGAAATTGTGTCTGGTTTTCACTTTATTATTATTTTTTTTTATTTAATAACACAAAGTGTCACTGAAAAACTTTATAATATAGTTTCTCCTCTCCGTTACGGTAATTTTTATTTTGTATGGTGTCGTCGGGGGTGGGGCTATAACCTTTAATAACAGCGTTTTATTAGCATATTATTTATTTTTATTATTTTATTTACATTTTTTTAAAACTTTATTTTTTTATTTTATTTTTTTTTCCACATTGTGTCCCCATAAGGTGATAAGAGACCTTTGGGGACATCTGATCACTTATTTTTTTGTACTGGAGGCTGATTTCTCCTATAACTGGGGCTGCTACATTTAACCTCAGATACAGGAGGAATCCAGCCTCCTGCACACTGTATATACAGCTTACTGAGCTGATCTGGGGTCCTGTAGGACCCAGCAGCTCTTGTAAGACTGCTCCCAGCGGATCACGTGTCCGCCGGGTCAGAGGGCAGCTGAATTATGGCTGCGACCATAGCCGTGTATACAGCGCTCATTGATCGAGAATGCAGGGGAGGTAATAAATCTGCCCTGTCTTCTCTCTGGGAGCTCCGGCTGAAGTTACAGCCGACTCCTATTGAAAGCAGCTGCACGATCTCCGTGCAGCTGCTGTGTTCTGACTGGACGTACAGGTACGTCCTGTCAGAACTAGGCAACCACTTCCCGGACGTATATAGTCTATGGGCGGTCCGGAAGTGGTTAAACAGAGGTATTTGCCAGTAACCTTTTGTCAGGTCCAGTGTGGTTATGTACCTGGCATTACCCAACTTCTCAATCAGCTCATCAACCCTGGGCATAGGATAAGCGTCAGACTTGGAAATCTCATTCAATTTTCTAAAGTCATTGCAGAACCATTGCCAAGTACCATTGGGCTTTGGTATCAATACAATTGGGTTAGACCACTCACTTTTGGACTCCTCAATCACTCCTAACTCCAGCATGTGTTTGACCTCAGCTGACCCCACCTCCCTACGTGCCTCTGGTATTCTTTAGGGTTTGAGGTTTACTTTCCTCCCAGGTTCTGTCTCTCCATGGTGCTCTATCAGGTGGGTACGCCCTGGTAGATCAGAGTACTTGCGTCTATTCTTCTGCAGGAACTTTTTTGCCTCTTGTTGTTGGGGCACTGAGAGGGTCTCATTCACACGGACTGGAGGGATTGGTGGCAACGAATCACCCACCTCTGTATTTGAGGCCACCAAGGATTCCCTCTAGTTCCAGGGCTTAATCAAGTTCACATGGTAGATTTGACAAGGCTTCCTTCTCCCTGGTTGGTGAACCTTATAGTTGACTGGCCCTACTTTTTCCACAATTTCATAAGGGCCTTGCCATTTCGCTAAGAACTTGCTCTCCACAGTAGGCACCAAAATAAGGACTCTGTCCCCTGGGTTAAACTCTCGGACTCTGGCAGAATGATTGCAAATTCTGCTTCGGGCCTCTTGTGCACTTTGCAGATGTTTTTTTACAATTGGCATGACTGTTGAAATGTGATCCTGCATTTGAGCTACATGCTCTATGACACTACGGTAGGGGAATTCTCCGTTTCCCAGGTTTCTTTGGCAATATCAAGTAAGCACCTGGGGTGTCTACCATAGACTAATTCAAAAGGGGAGAATCCTGTAGACGCTTGTGGAATTTTGGTAAATGCTCAGTATTGGGCTGGATTTTTTAGGAATGGCAGGTAGGTTGGTAGTGGGACCTGTCATTCCACCCCCCTCCAGTCCACACTTTGGGGATGTTCTGGCAGCGACTCAGCTGCAGAGTCTCCTTGTCAAGGAGGCTTAAGAAGTTGCTCCAGCAGCAACACTTTGGCAGAGTTTGGCTGGAGAGCTGACAGAGAGGTCATATTTTTGGAGCTGTGTCCTGAATGATTCTACTGCCTGTTTGATTACTGTTATTCTAGGTGAGGTCACCTATTCTGTGTTTAGTTACAGCCTAGCCGGGCAGGGATTTATTTTTGTATTGTTTCATTTTGTTGCTGCACTACCTTTTTCAGTGAAAATAAACTCTACCTTTGTTTTGGACTAAAGAAGCTGGACTTGTGTGTCTATGCCACCCCACCTAGCAACCCCAGACCCTGACATTACCCATATCCCATGAGCAGTCATGTGACCACCCCAGGGACACTTTCTGATAATCTGATGACGTTCCATTTCACTGTTTCCAAAATGGAATGTCATCATTACTCTTCCCCCCCAATCTGTATCCCCATCAATACTTACCAAGCCTTCCAGCTCCTTACCTCTTCCTCTCTGCTAGTAGTGGGCGGAATAGGTTAGCTAGGAAGACAGGGGAAGGATGGGAGGTGCTAGTAATGAGCGGGATCACTAGGCTAGGAAAACAGGGAGAGGGTGGGTGGGGCTAGTAATGGGCATGATCGCTAGGCTTTGGGAGGTAGGGGGAGGGGCTATTAATGAGTGGGATAACTAGGCTAGAGAGACAGGGGAGGGTGGGAGGGGCTAGTAATGGGTATTTTGCTTCTTTAACTCAATTTTGTAAACTTTTTGAGCTGATTTTCCCCACCACACTACCCCTTTTAGCAGTTATACAGTGCCCTACAAAGAAGCCATTGATACTAAGTGATGGATGAGAAAGCGAAAACCTCTCTCATCCATATACTTAGAGGTTTGTAAAGAAGAAATCAGCCCCTTTAAGACTATGAATAAACTCGCCTCTGTGTTACAAAGAAAATCAAGTCCCTTTAAATCCTTAAAGGAAGTCTGTCAGCGGGAAAATTAGTATCAAATTAACGACCATACTGTACATTGTAGAGCTGCTTCTACACTTACCAAAAATGCCTTTCTTATTCTGCTATGCAGATTCATTTTCATGAAACTCACCATTTTACTTTTATGCAAATTAGCTGTAAAGGGTCGTGTCTTCTCCTACCAGGGCTTATTTAGAGCAGAGAATGAAGCCCCAATACAATGGGGCCCTTTTAGCCAACTTGTAGAAAAATAAAATGCTGATTTTCATGAAAATGGAGCTGCAATGCAGAATAAGAAAGCCATCTTTGGAAAGTTTAGAACCGAGTAAGTATGTTACTTACTCCAGAGAGAGTTTTTCCTCCTCTTCACACAGGTCCGGCAGCCTCTGTAGACCAAGAGTCATTCTGAGGGCATCGACATGTTCTTTCAGGGGTTTGTATTCTTCATGTAAGCGTCGAGTGGACTCCAGCAATTTGTTCAAGTCGTTCTCTGACTGCTTGATAGTGTTTTCCATCTGCAGTAGAGATTAACAGCATCACCATGTTGGTTGGTTTTTGGAGTTTGTGAATTGGGTTACATAAAAGTTCAAGTGTAAAGAAAGAATATTGTTACATGTCGATACTACTAAATGCTGATAAGACGACCATTAGTACAACTTATTGACTGAAAGAAAGATTAACAGAAACCCATTAGGTTGATCATTAACCTGAGCAGGTCCCAGTAGTAGTTATAGGAGTTTATCACTGTCATATTCAATGTCTAGGATATACGTAGTATGAAATATGTCATATTACAGTTCACTTTATGCTATGTCTTAGTTAGAAGCGTAACTAGGAATGGCGGGGCCCCCAATTCCTGCACGCACTATTATGCTCCATAGTGGCCCCTGCACACACTATTATGCTCCATAGTGGCCCCTGCACACAGTATTATGTCCCATAGTGACCCCTGCACACAGTATTATGTCCCATAGTGACCCCTGCACACTGTATTATGCCCCATAGTGGCCCCTGCACACAGTATTATGTCCCATAGTGACCCCTGCACACAGTATTATGTCCCATAGTGACCCCTGCACACTGTATTATGCCCCATAGTGGCCCCTGCACACACTATTATGTCCCATAGTGGCCCCTGCACACAGTATTATGTCCCATAGTGGCCCCTGCACACAGTATTATGCCCCATAGTGGCCCCTGCACACAGTATTATGTCCCATAGTGGCCCCTACACACAGTATTATCCCCCATAGTGGCCCCTGCACACAGTATTATGCCCCATGGTGGCCCCTGAACACAGTATTATGCCCCATAGTGGCTCGTGCACACGCTATTATGTTCCATAGTGGCCCCTACACACAGGATTATGCCCCATAGTGGCCCCTGCACACAGTATTATGACCCATAGTGGCCCCTGCACACAGTATTATGTCCCATAGTGGCTCCTGCACACAGTATTATGTCCCATAGTGGCCCCTCCACACAGTATTATGTCCCATAGTGGTCCCTGCACACAGTATTATGCCCCATGGTGGCCCCTGCACACTGTATTATGCCCCATGGTGGCCCCTGCACACTGTATTATGCCCCATGGTGGCCCCTGCACATGCTATTATGCCCCATAGTGGCCCCTGCACACAGTATTATGCCCCATGGTGGCCCCTGCACATGTTATTATGCCCCATGGTGGCCCCTGCACATGCTATTATGCCCCATAGTGGCCCCTGCACACAGTATTATCCCCCATAGTGGCCCCTGCACACAGTATTATGCCCCATGGTGGCCCCTCCACATGTTATTATGCCCCATGGTGGCCCCTCCACATGCTATTATGCCCCATAGTGGCCCCTGCACACAGTATTATCCCCCATAGTGGCCCCTGCACACAGTATTATGCCCCATGGTGGCCCCTGCACATGTTATTATGCCCCATGGTGGCCCCTGCACATGTTATTATGCCCCATGGTGGCCCCTGCACATGCTATTATGCCCCATAGTGGCCCCTGCACACAGTATTATCCCCCATAGTGGCCCCTGCACACAGTATTATGTCCCATAGTGGCCCCTGCACACAGTATTATGCCCCATAGTGGCCCCTGCACACAGTATTATGTCCCATAGTGGCCCCTGCACACAGTATTATGTCCCATAGTGGACCCTGCACACAGTATTATGTCCCATAGTGGCCCCTTCACACAGTATTATGCCCCATAGTGGCCCCTACACACAGTATTATGCCCCATAGTGGCCCCTACACACAGGATTATGCCCCATAGTGGCCCCTGCACACAGTATTATGCCCCATAGTGGCCCCTGCACACAGTATTATGCCCCATAGTGGCCCTTACACACAGGGTTATGCCCTAGTGTGGACCACCCATGTACAATTATTATATTCTCAGTTCTTTTCAGACCCAAGAGTATAATAATCGGAGACCCAGGGGAGGATACAAAAATAAAAAAAACAACGTTACTTACCTCTCCTAGGCTCCGGTGCACTCCCGGCTGATGTCAGCCATCTTCAATAACGCAAGAGACGTCACTTGAACCAGGGCTTGCAATGCGACGCATAAGGACACCAGTCCTGACCCACGTGACTTCTGTGATGTCACCAAGTAGGCCTGAAGACTTCTGGAGCCCAGAAGAGGTAAGTAACTGTGTTTTTTTTAATGTTCCCTCACCTCTCCTGGCACTCCGATCATTATACTCGGGGGTGTGACAAGACTTGGAAGAAGTAAAAGGATTTCTTTGCATAACAGAGATTAGGACAAAAAGAAATTGTACCCTTACTCAATACCGTCTTCATATCATCAATACAATGTAGCCAAACAAGCGTCCAGTATGTTGCAGGATATTGGATTAATGTATATGTACTGATGTTACAGACGTAAAATGAAATGTTACAGAATGACAATGAAAGAATAAATATATGGCATTGTCTATTGGCATCCTGGTAATCCCTGCCATTGTTAAAATGCCAAAATCTTCCCGGAAATTTGAAGTTCAGAGAAGCACAAACTAGCGTCCTTGTAATTATATGTTTATTAATGGGTCGTTCTCCCTTTGGAATAAATATTGTCAGATCATTGAGGTAAATGAAGCAAAGCTCACTGTAACAATTACAGCAAATCTTCACCGTGGGGATAATGTCACATACAATTACGTTCCTATGACATTTACCCAGCAATTTGTATTCCGGTACGGATGACTGGAGAGTGAGCTCAAGCATCAAGAAATATGGAGATCCGATTTTACAGGATTCCTACCAGCCCCAGCTAGGCTGGTGAGATTAAAGGTTACGTCACGGCACATAGACGGCATAAATGTGATATTGGTTTATAACTCATAGGTGATTTTAGAAGTATGGATATGAGGCCTGGTTCACATCTGCATTCGGTGTTCCGTTTGGGGAGTCCGCAAGGGAATACTGAACACATTGAAAAGCAGTGAGCACTGAAAGCACACGGACCCCATAGACTATAATGAGTCATGCAGAGAGGAAAGTAGTTCATGAACTACTTTTCTCTCCGCATATTCCATGCAGTCACCGCGTGGAAAACACACAAACTCCATTATAATCTATATGGTCCGAGTGCTTTCCTAAGCTCAATGCTTGTCAATACATTCAGTATTCCGTCTGGAAGGGTCCCCATGCGGACTCCCCAAATGGAACACCAAACGCAGAGGTGAACATGGAGTCATTGTTATATTGCAATATATTTTACTATCCTATCCTATAGTTGACTTGACTTTCAAGGGCTCGGAAATGCACCAAGCACATTCTAAGAACCAAGAATCGCAGATAGGTAAATAGCACTAAGTCCTTCCAGACCAGAAAAATAAATCATGAAGAAATTACAATGTAATGACCTGAATAATGGTTACAAGAATCCTACATATCGATCACTGTAATCTAACAAATCTTGGAACGAACAGACCAGTGTAAACATATTATATTACCCGCTGACTATTGATCCAGGGAGCGTTCTCAGCGCTAGGTAAAGGAACCCAGCGCTTTTTGACCTTTCCATCATGTTAACATTCTTATTTTTTTGCCATCCCTTTGTTATAAACATGTTACTACAAATAAAACAAGGAGTCCTATACGGGTTACTGAGATTTTAGGATTGACATGGCTCCTGGGGCACATGTACATTTCTAGTTGCTATAGTAAACTTTCCAATACAACTATATAAAGTTTATAGTATGTAGCAATTCTGATTCTTACAATGATCAAATATCGTGCGGGTCCATTAGAAGAATGTTGACATTCCCTTATATCCTAATGTATATTAGGATTATCCTATAATTATATTATCCTAATAATATGTAGCAGTCTTATAGGGTTGTCCAGGGTTTTATACCAGGAAAGAAAATGGATTGCTTATCATTGGTTGGACCCGAGTCCTCCTTCTCTAGTGGAATTGATATCTAGAGTTAATAATACTATTAGGCTGGAGAGGGGCGTATATATACAGAGAAAGACCCAAACTAAATTTGAAAAAATTTGGGGAGCATGGTTAGACACACCTGGCCTTCCCTCCCCGTCTCTGATTAGGGACAGATCTCTCACTTCAACTTTCTCTGTTTCCTTGATCCCCTGAATGCTATTCTTTACATGGAAATCAAAGGAGGTTCGGGAGATTTAGCAGGGGGTCCTAATGGACTTCCCCCCCTCCCTCTTTATGTGTCGGATTGTGTCTCCATATTTACTTTGAATTGTTATTGTGTTGCTGTTGTTTTGTCGATTGTTTGATTTTTTGTTAAGAAAAATTTGTTAAGAAAAATTATCTGATTAAAAAATGTAGCAGTCTGACTCCAAACACCCCAACTAGTCAGGTGGCTGAAATGATCAAGGACATGAATAGGATCACGAAGAGTCAGAACCCTGCCGATCTAACACTGATCCCCTATCTTATGGATAGGAAGTGACAAAGCCTGTACTATATAATGAGTGGATGCATCTCCGAAACAGGGGCGTACCAGGCCTCAGGGACTCTGCAATCTAGCAAATAGATTTTTTCTCTCAATAAAATGTAAAAATAGAAATCCAGTCCAGAGCCATAAACATTTGGTACAAGGCATCCAAAACTAGGCTCGGAAATAAAAGCATAATTGCCCAGAAAAGAGGTTAACACTGCACCTGGGATCCATATTAATACAGTTGCATTAAAAGGATTTTCCATTGTTAGGCGTTTATGGGTCACTCAATGTTTCCATTATTGCGTATAAACCAGCCCGGAGAATGCCATACACATGTGCGGCCGAGACTCTGACATCTCTGATTCCGCTTACAGCACCAATGAAGGAGATCTACAGCAAAGAAAATGAGATCTACATCCATCTTTAGTGAAAACTACAAATAGTACAAAAAGGGTTGGTTTGGTTTTTTTTTTTAACATAAAACAGCATTTTACATAATTCGACCTGACTATAAGGTATGCAATGTCCTATAGAGTTAGAAGTCCTGCACCCAGCAGGCCCCGTTATTGGCTTGAAGGGGACTGAGCTGCGATCAGGCCATGTGACCAAAGAAAGTTACATCACCAGGCCTGTGAAGAAAAGCGGCCCTCGGCGAGCACCACTGCCACTTCAAACAACTGATCTGTGGGGGTCCCAGATGTTGGACCCTTCAGATCTTCAATCCTAAAGATAGGTCATAGATTAAAAAGTCCCAGAAGACCCCTTTAATATCACTCGGAGCTGGATACTTCTATCCCCTCGCTGTATGTATACAGCTAATGTCTGCACCAAGTACCGTACATACCACATTAATATCCGCATGTATAAGCCTCAGCTCTTCTACATGGGCCATTTTTTCCTGAAGTAGAAGATCCATTTCTTGCTTATATTCTTTCAGATGCCTCTCCTCCGACTCCAAGGACTCAAACTCTGCTTTTAGGCGAGCCTTTATCTTCTCCATCTGAAGGGTCTTGTTCCTAGAGAAAACAGTAATGTTGCAATTATCCAGTTATCCGCCACGTCTTAAAATATAGCGATGACCCTCCCCCCATACCGTGCCAACGTCAGGACAAACTACATAGGCCATAACGCCACCCTCCTGCGGTCATTTGTGCCCCTATTTTGGAGCAATATCCTGGATTTATTTTTTTACCCCATTACCGTTTTAAAGAGAACCTGTCAAATACATTTGGAACATCAACCCATAAAACAGCAGTTCTGGCCCGGTGGCATATTGTCCCAAAATTTTGCTGTATTAAAGGGAATCTGTCAAGATGAAGTTCAGCTATAAACATAGTACTAGAACAAAAGCAAAGCAAAATGTGCACCAAAAACCACAGCTTTCCATAATGTATTGACTCACCCTTAAAGGGGTTTTCCAGTACTTTCATATTGAATACCTATCCTAAGGATAAGCCATCAGGTTGAGCATGCTGGACCTCCACAGATCAGCTATCTGAAGAGACCACAGTTCATACTGTACTTTGTGTAGGCGCTATTCTTGGTGCTATAGTTCAGCCCTATCCACTTAAATGGGACTGAGCTACACACAGTCCATACAACGAATAAATGTGAGGTCACTGGCGGGAGCAGCTGATCCGTTTGTTGGAGTCAGCCCCCCTACTGATCAGATATTGATGACATCAAATATGCAAAAGTGGTATTGCACAATTTCCAGGCTTTACTTCACCTACAATTTTACATTTTCACTTTTGGAACCCATGAAACCCCTTAGTGAACCGTGGCCTTCATCAGAACTAGTCTGACAAACAATGGACTGGAGCATGAACGTTATTCTGTGAAATAGTCCTAAGGCCCGGTTCGCATCTGCATTCAGGGAGTCCCTTTGGGGACGCCATGAATGGAATACCGAACGCATTAAAAAGCAGTGTGCAATGATAACACACGGACTCCATAGACTATAATGGGGTCTTTGTGGTTTCTGCATGAATCATGTGGGGAGAAAAGTGGTTCTTAGACACCGTGCAGAAACCACATAGACCCATTATATTCTATAGGGTCCGTGTGGTTTCTTAGCTAATCACTTTTTAATGCATTCGGTATTCCATTCAGAGGGTCCCCAAGCGGACTCCTCAGATGGAATACCAAACGCAGATGTGAAACGGGTCTAACAAACCTAATACTTGTATTATTACATAATGTTGTAGTAACTCCACCACCCACTGTTACTTATGAGGACAGAGCGAGCCTGAGCAGGGAACATGTTCTGCACATCAAGAACCTAAACATATGTGCAGCTGTCCAAACAAGCAAGGCCTAAGTATAGGCCACACACAGAGTACATACTGTACATGCAGGCTTGTCATGGTATGCATAGACTAGAAGCTAAATCGTACATTGAACAGAAAGATAACACCTTGCATTAATACTTCCAAAAAGTCAACAAATTAGTTGGGACTCCTGACAAGGCTATCTTGTATGGGAAGAGACAATACCTGGTTCTGCAGGGATCTCATTCAGGATTAAGTCTATAAGAATATAACAATTCACTCAATATATCTGAGGAATGGTTGTCTAATGTTTTCAGGGGATTCTCTTTGCAAAGAGTGCAGCATCCTCTTTACTACTTGCCAAGCAAAGCGCCACACATTGCATAGTGGCTGTGCTTGGTATTGCAGCTCAGGCCTGAGCAGAAGACATTGCAAAGTCTTTCTGTAATTTCTAATGTCGGTTTTGTTCCAATTCTTCGCCTGCAGATATGGCGGCAGCGCTGCCCGTTTTAAGCAGTCTAGCTTGGATCTCATTTATAGACTATGATCTGACATAGACCGCAGCCTGTAGCGTGTTGACGTATTAGCAGGAAGGCCGTGTTTGAAGTTGCCTACAGCCCTGCATGTTATTATAAGATCTTTCGACAGCTACAAAGAACATTTCCAGGAGATACAATGACCTACTTTACATCCAGTCCGTTATGGTCGCTCTAACATTATGGTTTAGTATTTTTGTTGCAGATTTTGCAGCATTTTTTTGAGCCAAAGCCAGTAGTGGATTTAGGGAGAAGAGAAAGCTTCCTTTATATATCCTATTCTTTTTGAAACCACTTTTGGCTTGGGTTAAAAAAAAAAAATGCAGCTTTTCCACAAGAAAACACAGCTTTTATTTTTGTAATATTTGGCCTCAGTCTTACATTTTCTGCAAGAAAAGATAAAATACTGGGGGCAATTTAGCAACCCATGTATGCCAATTTTGTGATGTTGATGGGAAATAATATGGTGCACAGCTCCTTCTAGGGACAAAGATGCATTTCTTCCCCAGTTCTGTGGTTTGCTTGCCATTTTCTGCGAAGAAAATGAAACTGGCGTGAGTTATAGGAGATCTACACCAGCCCCTGACTTGTATAGTTATCCATTGCCCCTAGGGAATCTCAGTGTTACTAAAACCACAATGTATTATGAAGTATTGCATAACTTTATAACCAGAGGGGAAGGAGTGTATAAGGGTTTGTTCACATTGAACTTTTTGCAAGCGGAACTTGACACCTCAAAATCCGCCTGCAAAAATGGCTCCCATTGACTTCAATGGGAGCCAGGAGCTTTTTTTTCCTGCTAGCTAGTAGTGGAAAAAAAAGAAGCAACATGACCTATCTTTCTGCGGATTCTGCAGCCGATTCAGCTGCAGCATCCACGGCTCGGGACACGTTCCCGTTTAGGCCCATTCATTCGGGCCTAATTAGGATTGGGATGCCGTGACGGAGTTTTTGCAGGCGGATTTTGATGCGTAATCTGCCTTAAAATCCGCCTCCCATTCATTTCAGGTTCGGTTTTTTTCAGCTAGTAGAAAAAAAAAAAAAGTACCATGACCTATCTTTAGGCGGATTCCACCTGGAAAAAACCATTGAAGTCAAAGGGAGGTGGAAAAAACTCGACGCGTTTTTTGCAAAAATCGCTAACGTTTGTTTAAAGAGAATTTTCCAGGTCCATACAGTAGGCTGGAGCAAAAAAAACAAACAAAAAAAACCAAAAACTTAAAACGCCTCATAAAACACTCAAAACCCCCCCACACACATTTTGTATAAAAAAGTTTCCGAATTCCTAAAGCAGATTTTTTCAGCTTGCAAAAAACTCTGTATGAGCATACCCTTAACCTTCCGGTCCATAAGGGCCTGTGGCGTTCAGGCTGGGTTCAGATGGGGATTTCTGAAGCGGATTTTTAGGTGGAGGCCACCTCAGAATCCGGTCCAAAAAACGGCTAGCCGCGACTGGATGCCGGTGCACTGTTCCGGCATCCAGTCGCGGCATTCCGCTCTGGTTTAGGCCAAAACGAATTGGTCTATTCGGGAGGGAGTGTCGCACCGCGGATTCCGCTGTGGAATCTGCGGCAAGAAAGGGCAGCTTGGTTCTTTTTTCTGTAAGCGGCACAAAACCACTAGTGGAAAAAAAAGAAGTGAATGGTTCCCTTGAAGTCAATGTTTTGAGCCGGATTCTGACGCAGATTCCGCTTCAAAATCCGGCCCAAAATACCCAGCCTAAGGCTGTATTCACACTGAGTAACGCTGGCGTTTTTTTGTGCTTATTTTTGCACAGTGCCGCGTTAACGCCGGGCAACGCCACTGCAAAATAGCGCGGCGTCTACGCGGCGCTATGTGCAAAAATAAGCACAAAAAACGCCAGCGTTACTCAGTGTGAATACAGCCTAAGGGTGCATTCAGACTACGTAACGCCGGGCGTGTATGAGAGCCGTACACGCCGGCATTACGGCAGACTGCCGAACACTTCCCATTCACTTCAATGGGAGCGCTCGTAACAGCGGCGTTTACGAGCGCTCCCATTGAAGTGAATGGGAAGTGTTCGGCAGTCTGCCGTAATGCCGGCGTGTACGGCTCTCATACACGCCCGGCGTTACGTAGTCTGAATGCACCCTAAGTGTCCCATATCGACCAGACTCCCTTTCCAGTCTGCTCCCCTACCCCCCCATTCACACCACTCAATCTTTTCCTTGTCCAGATTGGCCTGAACAGCCCCAGCCCCAGACCGTCCTGTACTAGAATTGGTATGGGACCAATTGATGTCACATACGTTCCCTACTTTGATGCCATACTGTGCAATATGATGGATCCATTTTTTGGCAAGCAGAAGACTATTGTAATAATTTGCGGAAATTTTTTTTTACCCTATCTATCCTACTCTTGCTGAAAGGAATTAATTCCGGTAAGGGGGAATTTACACGCTGCAGTTTTTAACTGCAATCATTTTATTCTAAAATTAAGTAATGCAAATAATATCTATAGGGTGTACAGTCCTAGAAAGCTTGTGCCCCTGCTAGGTTATAGTGTAGATTAGTATATAAGGGAATTGCTGAGTAGACAATGTAGTAAAACACACATCTAATAAGGAAAATGTGAAGTAGGGCAATTCCTGTTGACTCCAGTATGGCCATGGTAATGGGAAAGTGAATACTAATGGGTGAAAGCAGATGCATTTAGTGCCTTCTCCTATTGTCCACGGATGCAGTGACTCTCCTAGGAAAGGCTTCAAGCCATTGTGTATGTACAAGAGACAATTGAAAGCCAATGAAAGGGGTGAGAATCCCTTGACTGGCCGCTTTGTGACACCACTGAATATTCTCCCCCACTGCTCGGAGCAAGAATTAACCCCTTGACTTGGAGTGATTTAACCCTGCAATTGAATTCTCATACATGCCAATGAATTTTTACTATATAGATACACAACTGCGCTACGGATATCACCTGCTGCCAATGGACTATCAAGTACTAAAGTGATTGTCACCCTATGGGGGATAATATAAGGCTCCTTCCCTATTGTATAGTAGACATCAAGGACAATTTTTACCTGTGTTCCCACAATACAAAAAGCTGCTCCATTTCTGACCCCAATAAATCTGAGAATATGTAACCTAAGATATTTGACCAGAATGAGAAAAATTCTATTAAATCCTAATAATCATAAAAGGATTTTACAATCCAATAAATATTTATAATCCATGATCAGAAAACAAATGGTCATCTGATAATCTGATTATTATCCAGCTCAGAATAACCTCTGGTCCATTGATTCATGTCCATAGTTATTGGTACTATTCGAGATTTATGGCCATATATCTCGGCCACCTATATAAAATCCCATTTGGACCAGGCTAAATTGTTGTCATGTCAGGGTACGTGCACACCGTCAGGATTACGTGTGGGTTTTTCCATGCAGAAAAATCCGTAATGGAATCCAGTAGCATTAAGGTCAATGAAAAATTCTATAAAACCTGTCTATGGGGCAGATCCCAACAAGCCCCGGAGCAAAACAGTGGAGCAGATTTTGTGATTTATTTCTATTTTCTGATATTTTTTGCTTAAAAATCTGCATGTAGGTGTATGATAAATCCGTGCCACTTGGTGCAATTTCCATGCATATAGATGCAGATTTTTCTGCATGTAAATCTTGCTGGTGTGCACACTCCCTAAGGCCTGCTAAATCATAAGATCATGTTATATTATTTTTCAATACATTTTTCTACAATATTGCAGGATGGTGTGCGCCTTGTTACCTAATAAAATAATAAAAAGCTACAGAAGCAGAGGATATGGGTGACCTTACAGGATGGCATAGTGCTATGTCTATGTGCAGCGGCTCCACATCAGCATGCTGGGGGCATCCATACAGATGCCTGTAGTGTGTGATGGTTGCCATCCTCCTGCTTGTGTAGGTGCACTGTGCACACTAGTCATCATTACCTGCCGCTGACATGCACACAGTCCTGAGTCTGAACAATGTTCTATAGTGTCCTCACCTGATCTCCTTGATGCTCTCCAGCTTACACATGATCTCCTGCTCATCGCCCATACTCAGCGCCCTACAACACAAGCGCTCACAGAAATGTAGAATAAAATCCAAGCCACACAATACAATGGACAGAACTGTAAGCACAGGCTGCGATCCAGCAAAGTGAGGCTCGCAGGTGCTGCCGGGAAATGTAGTCCGTCCCGCGCTGCTCTCCTAGGCTGTGCGAGGCTGCGGGGACTCCATCTCCCAGAAGACACCGCGCGGCCCCGCTGCCTTCACTTCCTGCCTGGAGCTGAATGTCCCCGTGTTAATCAATTTGCTGAAGCTAATGATGTGAAGGGGCTGACAGGAGGGCTAGGCGGAGGATCAGCAGCACATATTAGTCTTCCTAATGAGAGTGTGTGGCCCTGCTGCTGGGGGAGAAGTGCTAATGTCCTCGTCCATGCCTCACTGCGCCCTCCATTCATCACTGGCTTATTAGTGTGAGGGATTTATTGATAGCATTTAAAGGGGATGTCTAACTGAAAGGCAGCTTTAATGCGGCTATGTGCTGGACGGAATAAAAAACACATCTATAATCCCTCTGTTCCTGTCATGATGTCGTCGTCACACCGCCATTTATAGGTCGCGGCTACACCAAAGGCAGGTCGGTCAGTAGAGGTCACCGCTGAAGCCTGTGATTGGCTGTAGTGGCGGTCTACCCTCCAATGGCACAAAAGCAGTGATGGAGTGGCAGCAGAACTTCCTAGGCGTAGGGACGGAGGGATATATATATATATAATATATACTGCCTTGAAGGGGTATTTCCATCTTAGGCCTGGTTCATATTTGCATTTGGTATTCTGTTCAGAAAGTCCACTTGGGGATCCCCTGAACGGAAACCTATACACATTAGAAAACAGTCCGCTAAGAAACCACACGAACCCCATAGACTATAATGGGGTCCATGTGGTTTCCGCATGAAACATGCTTGCAGGACTCTTCTCTCCGCATGTTTCGTGTGGAAACCACACGGACTCCATTAAAGTCTATGGGGTCCGTGTGGTTCCTTAGTTAACCACTTTTTTATGTGTATAGGTTTCCTTTCGGGGAGTATCGAACGCAGATGTGAACCAGGTCTTAACCAGTTATCATCTGACTGCTCGGACTCACACCAATCCAGAGAATTGGGAAGTTCAGAATGGAGGCTGTCAATGGGAGCTGTGTACTTCAGCTATCTCGAGTATTCCCCTTGAATTCAATGGAGCGTTGCATGTGCTTGTCCTGCTCCATTCACAATGGAGAATCTCCCCACACTTTTCCTAATTGTTGGGGGTCTAAGCCTTCAATGCCAATCAAATATTTGTGCTTTTCTCACACTCGAGAGGGACTCAAAGCGCAGGAGTGTTGTAGCCTAGGGGAGTCAATGGCCGCCATACAGGCGCTCATCTCCAGCACCAACAAGGGTCAGTTGTTCTACCAGAAGCCAATTTACCTAGAAGTAGATCTTTACCATGTGGGAGGAAACCCATGCAAACACAAGGTGAACTGAGCACCCCAGCGCTGCAAGCAACAGTACTAACCCGCAGTATTCCAATGGCATCTAAAAGTTATCCCTTATTCTACGGATAGGGAAGAACTTGTTAAAATGGGAATATCTCGTTAAAAGGAATCTGTTACGAAGAAACTCAGTATCCAATTAGCCACAGCACATTGTAAGGGACAGTACGCTGAGCACTTGCATATTTAGAAGAAAAAACAGCGGACAGGAAAGTACTTCATCACAATCTGCTTTCATGTCCGCATGTTCCGTGCGGAGATCTCGTGGAAAGCACACGGACCCCATTATAGTCTATGGGGTCCGTGTGTTTTCACTGCACACTGCTTGCAAATGCTTTCGGTAGTCCGTTCGAGGGGGTCCCCATGCGAACTCCCCGAACAGATTACCAAACTCAGATGTGAACTAAGGGTAAGTTTCAAGGCTAAGAAATCCAGTATTGATATAGAGGAGCTCTCTGATCTGTTACCAGCACCTTCCGATACTCTGCTTAGAAAGCCTGAGCTTTTTGCTGCCATTGATTAGTGAACTTGGACCACCCTGCTTTAATGACTTATGTAGAACGGCTTCTTCCAGTGACTTTCTTTCTGCCATACAAAAGCTTGTGAATAGTAGGCCAATGGGAGTCTGGTGTACACAGCGGGAAGCATTTCATAGTCATCCTCAGCTTCCCCTACAATTAGAAAAACAATGGCAAGCACAGGAAGCTGCTGAAATGTGAAAGGGCCGGGGCTTTACTTAGTCAAAATGCAGCCCTTGCAGGTGTAAGGCATGAGAAGACTTAACCTGCAAGTAGAAAGTTAGGGGTTATATTAGGAAAAGGACAAGATAGTTTTCTCTAATATGTTGCGAACTACTATTGGCATGTTGGGTGTATGGGGGTGAACATGCCTAGGTGCCCATTGTCACCAGCAAATCCATTATAGCGTATTTGATCACAGGACAGCACACAGTTTGGGTGGTACAAAATAGTACAAAGTTTATTAAGGCCATGGCCACACATAGCGTAAAAACCGCAGTGAAAATGCCCCCAGCAAAAGCCACGGCATTTTACAATACCTGCAAAGTGGATGGAATTTTCGCTAATCCCATCCACCCATTGCAGAAAAATATCAGCAGTGGAAATGCTGAAATTTAACAAATGCAAGCTTTTTTGCAAATCGCAGCTTGTCAATTATACCTCAAATCTCCCGCTTAGATTACTGTAACTCCCTTCTTCATGGCCTCCCAGCGAATTCTCTCACCCCTCTCCAGTCCACCCTATGTGGGGCCTTAGGCAACTAAAAAATGCTGTGGAAAAAATTCTGCAATAATGCAAAGCTTTTTTTACCACACCATTTTTAAAAACAGCAACCGACTGCAGTATAAGGAGCAGTTAAAATATTCCCAAACCAACAATGGCCCTGATTCCAACAGGGAAGATGAGAACATAGACATACAAGACAAAAACGACACCAAACCCAGCAGACATATTATATTCATTGGGATAAAAAAAAAAAAAAAAAAAGATATTATGGAGTCTAAAGACAAAAAAAAAACTCTTGTTGATAAGGAAACATGAAAATGACTAGCAGAGACAGAAGCGTTCAGTAAAACAGTTGGTCGTGGGAGTTGCTGCCCTGTAATAGCTAACAACACATACGTTTGCAGTCCCTCTAGCACATACTATATGTATAACTGGCTTTTGGAGCATAAACATTCATTTTCCCATTTTAATCTTGACGCTTTTAAGCTTGTAACAAAAATTTGTTATATATATATATATATATATATATATAACATCTATAAGGATAGATTGTAAATTTACACTTAGAACATGAAAGTAGGCCTATATTTCTTTTGCATAATGTGGAGCAGGTCGCTCGGGAGCAGCAGTGGTGCGGACCCAACCAGTCAAAGACAGGGACGCAAACTATGCAGGAAACTGGTTTATTTAGAAAAAAACAAAACAGGAAAATAAATAAACTTTGACTTCAGGCACAAAATGAGCAAAACAAAATACAGCCTTAACTTCAGGCAAAACAATAAGAAACAAAATCCTGCTCGGCTGAGCAACTACCGTAACTAAACGTGTGGCTTACTAACAGCCACACAAACAAACCAACAAACATGACACAGTCTCACCAGACTCAGAGTAACAGGACAGTCCCAGACGCCTCCTCTCACTCCCACGATCTGCCCTGAAGTGCAGGCCCTTCAGTTTTTTATGGGACCGTAATGAGCCTATGACCCACACCTGGGCTGAGGCCCACTCCAGACCACTTTGAAGAAAGTTTGTGAAAACCAAAATAACTAAAAACTTCAATTTGAGGGGCTAGCGACTGAACAGGGTTGGTGAGGGAGAGTCTGAATTCTGAACCCCTGTTTGTAGGGAGGTCTGGGGTCTATATTGTTCATGGATGCTACTAGTCATTCAAGAACAGTAGGGTCAAGGGTCCTTTAAAAGAGGGGTGTCCTGTAGAAAAGACCACAGCTTATGTCTAATAAATTATAAAGCTTTTTGACAAATTTGACAAATATGATTCTACCTCATAGTCGAAGACGTATCCCTCCAACACTCTATCTACTGAATATGGGGAAATATATGTAATGGCTGCCTGCTCTATAACTGTATTATATGTTTATAGCTGACAACTTCTTTGGCAGTTTCTATGTTGGGGCATCGTTCAGTCTACTTGACTCAGGATCAACTTCCTGCTTCTAGAGGGTACTTGTCTTGACTTCTACTCTACACCTCTTACAGAGGACCTTTCACTACCTCCACCAGTTCTAGTTCTTAGCATTTGTTAATAGGAGCTGATCCACTGATTCCAGCACAGTTGGAATTTTTTGTCCGGAATAACAAGTGCAGTTCGTTTTGGTGCCTAATATGCTGTTTAACCTCTGTAATGTCAGGTGGGCGGTGTCAGGCAGGGGGTGTGATTCAGAGCTCCAATCACAGGCAGCCAGTGTCAGAGTTCAGAGTCACACCCCTTGTCCAGAGTCACACACTCCTGCCTGACACCGCCCTCGTGACAGTACAGAGCCTAAATAGTATATCAGGCACCAAAACTAACAGCATTGATTGCTCAGGAACCTTTTGGGGCCAGAGAAAATATTCCAACTGTGCCCGAATCAGTGGAGCAGCAGCTATTACATGAGGTAAAGAGCTGGACTTGTTGGAGGTAGTGAAAGGTCCTCCTTAAAATAATGGCATATCATAAGGATATACCATCACCACATTCGACCTCTGAGACTTCCATTGATCCTGAGAATGAATGGACACCAAAGTTCATAGCTTGAAAAAAACCATCTATTGTAAGGGTCAGCATTGATGCTGTAAGCTTTGCTGGACACTATAAACCCAGATTGCTGGAGAATTCTGTTGTTTTGATCTTTTATTTCTTGGAATTTGCATCTTGGGAATTGTTTGCCAGCACCACGACACCTGCTTGATATTAGACCCCCATCTATACTATACTAAGGATAGGTCATCAATATTGAGTCCTGGAGAAACCCTTGATAGTCCAACATCCTAATGTCTTTATACAATAACATCAGCTTCTGCAGTGCAGTACAATGTGGCAGAAATGGGATGCAATATAATGTTACAATTCTAATATGCGAGAAGGAATGAGTCACGAGAATGACAAACACATTTATATACTGGAAATAGCTACAAAACCTGTTGTGAGCTCCTTGATAAGGGCGCCCTCTACCAGATTAAAAAAAAAATTCCATTCCATTTATATTTGCCTACATAAGATTTCTAACCAATGCCAAAATCCTCGTGCAATGAATTTGTTTTGGAATATGGAAAATTTGATGAAGCAGGTGTGGTTTTTTCTTGTCTGACGCGCTGATCAGGACCATGTGCCATGGTTTTCTTATTCAATGAAGCTCAGAAATGCTTTATCGGAGAAGATCCCGAGCTCGACATCCAGAGGAGTAAACTTCACTAGCGCATTAGTTGCAATAGTACTGAAAACTCATTGATGCTTTGCTCACCTGACCTCTATATGTGTCATGCCCTGTTCACATCTGCTTTTGTATTCCGTCCGGGGAGAGTCCACATGGAAACCCCCCGAACGGAATACAAACACAATTGGAAGCGCTGTGCTGAAAAAGTGCACGGACCCCATAGACTATAATGGGCTCTGTGTGCTTACCTCACACTGCATGCAAGAATCATGTCCGCAAAAATGTTGTGCTAGGCTGTAAAAAACTACATAGTTATTGTCTGGCCGGGTCACAGGAACTCATGATAACCAGTGGGGTCTCTTATACTGAGCAGAGGTTGCTATAGGGGGTGCAGAGTTAGCAAAGGTCTCTCTGCTACATAAAATATACCACAAGGTAGGCAGGCAGTGGCGTAACTAGGAATAGTGGGGCTCAGTGGCAAACTTTTGACATGGCGAACTTTTGACATGATAGCGGTGTTTGTGGGGCCTGCGGCCTCACCGATCTCGGCTCCTGCTCACAGCCGCCTCCACAGAAGGGGAGGCGCCAACAGCCACGAGCAGGAGTGAGGATCAGTAAGTAAATAGGGCCTATAACACAATAAATACATGTCAAATAGAGTGGAATGTTTCATTGCAACCAATTATTTCTAGTGCAAAGTAATTGCGGCACTCAGCTTCCGTAGAAAAAAATTCTCTTTTATTTCCAAGGTGCACATGAAGACTACAGGGGTAAAAACACACCCAGTTGGCCTACAACCATTTCCATCCATTCAGGTCCTTTTGTCAAAACCAGGCGAGGTTCTTCACATGTGTGCATTTTATTCCTAAGGGCCCATTCACATGGAGTAAACGCGGCGCGCAATGCGACGCGTTTAAGGGACGTTTGCGCCGCTATTTTGACGGTGCATGTTTGCGGCCGCGTTATCACCATTCACGTTTATTGCCCGGTTGGCCTACCGCGAGCACCAAATGCACAGTTGGTGTAGGCAGCAGCACCTGAAATGACGTCACGACGTCATACGGTGTGCTGCCATTGGCCCAGGCGAATGCAGGGGGTGGAGCTACAGAGGCACAAGCTGGCCGCGGATTGACTTGAAGAAAATGGCATCCTGCATGCCGCATACGCCGCCCACGCTGGAGCCGGCCTGTGCGCCCTGGAGCCGTGAGTCAGGCAGAACCACGGAGGTGGGAAGGGATAGAGGACCCCTCACAAGCAACATATATAGTTGCGTTTGCCAGCCACGAGGACCGAATTCAGGAGCGGTGTAGGTAGCAGGACCCGCGATGACGTCACAACGTCATATGGTGTGCTGCCATTGGCCCAGGCGACTGCAGGGGGCAGAGCTACAGAGGCACAGGCTGGCTGCGGCTCAACATGAAGAAAATGGTGTCCAGCATGCCAGCAGCCGAACACGCCATAGCCCAGCGCACGTCCTGCAGCGGTCAGTCCGGCGAAACCATGGGGGTGGGAAGGGGATGAAGGGGGGGGAGAACGGCATGACACTGGGGCAGATGAAGGGGAGGGAGAATGGCTTGACACTGGAGCAGATGAAGAGGGGAGTACAACGGCATGCCACTGCAGCAGATGAAGAGGGGGGAGAACGGAATGACACTGGGGCAGATGAAGGGAGGGAGAACGGCATGACACTGGGGCAGATGAAGGGAGGGGGGGAGGGGGGAGAACGGCATGACACTCGAACAGATGAAAAGAAGGGAGAATGGCATGACACTGGAGCAGATGAAGGGGCGGGAGTGCGGCACATTTTGTCCCTCTTTCTACTATTCAAAAGTTAGGAGGTATAGGTAGGGGGCCACAGGCTGTGGGACCCGAGGGTGCATGGGCGCACTGCTGTAGGAAGGGCCCGCAGCGGCCACACGGCAAGCGGGGGGGGCAGGTTGCATGGGGGCGGGCCCGCCATGCAAATGGATCGCGCAATGAGTGATGGCTCCGTGGACGAAGTCGCAGGTACTGCCATTGTGCTATAAACCTCCAAAATTCTGGCTCTGGGTAATCCAACTGAACGGTGGTATACACCAATCTAAAGTTATGCCCGGTTTATAATCCAGCATCAGGCACTGTGATAAAACTGGTCCATTTTCAGGCTACCTAAGTTTACATCATCTATTAGTAAATCTGGCCCATTATGGACACAAATCATAAAATAATTGTAAAAATACTGTTAAATTACTATATTACAAGAAGCAAAGAAGATCGTCTGCCATTGAGTCCCAAAGGACCCAGTGTTTCAGTTTTTGTCATTTATATTACTTAACATTGCAAAAGAGCAGAGTATCTAATTATACCACTTAAAGGGCCATTACCCGATTCAATAAATTTACATATTGGGCATCCCTCTCTAATATGTTCAATAAGCCTCAGTCTTCTTCACCAGTGAATATACAGATAGGTGCATAAGTCCGTAACTGTATGTTTAATAAATCCAACAGACTTATGAAACTAAATGCATCAGAATTCTGGTTTCATTTGCACCAAAAAATTGGCCTACCTGCTGTAACTGACATTTCTCATGTACATAAGCGCTTATTTTTACCTTATCAAAAAAGGTGTATAGGACAGGGATGTCGCTGAAGATGCAACAAGGTGCAACGGAATTGCACCAAAATCCCGTTCCATCCCGTTCTGATCATAGGAGCCCTGCTCTGATGGGATATGCATGTATGGTATAAAGATGTGTTATATTTATCACCCACAATAATAAATTTGGCGCAGTTTTAGACTGTGTACAAATCTGGGAACTAATAAATTTGCTCCGCCATTTCCATATTTTACTGCTGCTGTTTATGCATCAATGAAAATGGAAAAATAGGATCATTCGCCATTGGCTACTGCGATGACCTCCACCATATTCACCTTTACAAATAACCATTCATTTTTTTGTATAACATTGATGGGTCCTGCTAGAATTACTCACAAGCTACGACATCTTTTCACCACGCGTTTCACCTTAGTACAACCTAAGTGAGGTAAAGTGAATAATCTGCGGTATACAAAGTACCCGTAACCAGTGGCATAACTAGGAATGGCGGCGCCCCGTGGCGAACTTTTGACATGGGCCCCCCCACCGAAGACCTCGACCGACCCCCTCCTACACATTCCTGTGTGCTCTATTATGCCCCATAGTGGCCCCTGCACACAGTATTATCCCCCATAGTGGCCTCTGCACACAGTATTATGTCCCATAGTGGCCCCTGCACACAGTATTATGCCCCATAGTGGCCCCTGCACACAGTATTATCCCCCATAGTGGCCCCTGTACACAGTATACTGTCCCATAGTGGTCCCTGCACACAGTATTATGTCCCATAGTGGCCCCTGCAGACAGTATTATGTCCCTTAGTGGCCCCTCCACACAGTATTATGTCCCTTAGTGGCCCCTGCACACAGTATTATCCCCCATAGTGACCCCTGCACACAGTATTATCCCCAATAGTAGCCCCTGCACACAGTATTATCCCCCATAGTGGTCCTGCACACAGTATTATCCCCAATAGTAGCCCCTGCACACAGTATTATCCCCCATAGCGGTCCTGCACACAGTATTATCCCCAATAGTGGCCCCTGCACACAGTATTATGCCCCATAGTGGCCCCTGCACACAGTATTATCCCCAGTAGTGCCCCTGCACACAGTATTATACCCCATAGTTGCCCCTGCACACAGTATTATACCCCATAGTTGCCCCTGCACACAGTATTATCCCCAATAGTAGCCCCTGCATACAGTATTATCCCCCATAGCGGTACTGCACACAGTATTATCCCCAATAGTGGCCCCTGCACACAGTATTATCCCCCATAGCGGTCCTGCACACAGTATTATCCCCAATAGTGGCCCCTGCACACAGTATTATCCCCCATAGTGGCCCCTGCACACAGTATTATATCCCATAGCGGTCCTGCACACAGTATTATCCCCAATAGTGGCCCCTGCACACAGTATTATCCCCCATAGTGGCCCCTGCACACAGTATTATCCCCCATAGTGGCCCCTGCACACAGTATTATATCCCATAGTGGCCCCTGCACACAGCATTATGTCCCATAGTGGCCCCTGCACACAGTATTATCCCCCATAGTCAGGGGTGAACCTACTCTATTCGCCGCCCGATGCGGGCGACAGAAAGTATTATCCCCAGTAGTGCCCCTGCACACATTATTATGTCCCATAGTGGCCCCTGCATACAGTATTATCCCCCATAGTGGCCCCTGCACACAGTATTATGTCCCATAGTGGCCCCTGCACACAGTATTATCCCCCATAGTGGCCCCTGCACACAGTATTATCCCCCATAGTGGCCCCTGTACACAGTATACTGTCCCATAGTGGCCCCTGCACACAGTATTATGTCCCATAGTGGCCCCTGCAGACAGTATTATGTCCCTTAGTGGCCCCTCCACACAGTATTATGTCCCTTAGTGGCCCCTGCACACAGTATTATCCCCCATAGTGACCCCTGCACACAGTATTATCCCCAATAGTAGCCCCTGCACACAGTATTATCCCCCATAGTGGTCCTGCACACAGTATTATCCCCAATAGTAGCCCCTGCACACAGTATTATCCCCCATAGCGGTCCTGCACACAGTATTATCCCCAATAGTGGCCCCTGCACACAGTATTATGCCCCATAGTGGCCCCTGCACACAGTATTATCCCCAGTAGTGCCCCTGCACACAGTATTATACCCCATAGTTGCCCCTGCACACAGTATTATACCCCATAGTTGCCCCTGCACACAGTATTATCCCCAATAGTAGCCCCTGCATACAGTATTATCCCCCATAGCGGTACTGCACACAGTATTATCCCCAATAGTGGCCCCTGCACACAGTATTATCCCCCATAGCGGTCCTGCACACAGTATTATCCCCAATAGTGGCCCCTGCACACAGTATTATCCCCCATAGTGGCCCCTGCACACAGTATTATATCCCATAGCGGTCCTGCACACAGTATTATCCCCAATAGTGGCCCCTGCACACAGTATTATCCCCCATAGTGGCCCCTGCACACAGTATTATCCCCCATAGTGGCCCCTGCACACAGTATTATATCCCATAGTGGCCCCTGCACACAGCATTATGTCCCATAGTGGCCCCTGCACACAGTATTATCCCCCATAGTCAGGGGTGAACCTACTCTATTCGCCGCCCGATGCGGGCGACAGAAAGTATTATCCCCAGTAGTGCCCCTGCACACATTATTATGTCCCATAGTGGCCCCTGCATACAGTATTATCCCCCATAGTGGCCCCTGCACACAGTATTATCCCCCATAGTGGCCCCTACACACAGTATTATGTCCCATAGTGTCCCATGCATACAGTATTATGCCCCATAGTGGCCCTGCACACAGTATTATCCCCCATAGTGGCCCCTGCACACAGTATTATCCCCCATAGTGGCCCCTGCACACAGTATTATCCCCCATAGTGGCCCCTGCACACAGTATTATATCCCATAGTGGCCCTTGCACACAGTATAATGCCCCATAGTGGCCCCTGCACACAGTATTATCCCCCATAGTGGCCCCTGCACACAGTATTATCCCCCATAGTGGCCCCTGCACACAGTATTATGTCCCATAGTGGCCCCTGCACACAGTATTATCCCCCATAGTGGCCCCTGCACACAGTATTATGTCCCATAGTGACCCCTGCACACAGTATTATCTCCCATAGTGGCCCCTGCACACAGTATTATGCCCCATAGTGGCCCCTGCACACAGTATTATGTCCCATAGTGGCCCCTGCACACAGTATTATGTCCCATAGTGGCCCCTGCACACAGTATTATGTCCCATAGTGGCCCCTGCACACAGTATTATATCCCATAGTGGACACCCATAAACAATTATTATACTCTATATATCTTTTCAGACCCCAGAGTATAATAATCGGAGACCTAGGGGAGAAAAACATAAAAAAAACTCCGTTACTCACCTATCTCCCGGCTCCCAAGCTGTCGGCCTCCGAAGTAGTCCATCTTCAATGATGTCAGACGTCACATGACCCGGGTCGCAGGCTGGGATTATGAGACGTCAGACGACTAGGCCGAAGTCTGCAAGGATCGTGGAGAGGTAAGTAACAGTGTTTTTTATGTTTCTTACCTCTCCCGGGCCACCGATCATTATACTTGGGGGTCCGAAAAGACCCCAGAGTATAATGATAGCAGCGATAGCGGCTGTTACTGGGCTCCTAATGTCCCGGGCCCTGCGGCAGCTGCCTCTGCTGCTATGGTGGTAGTTACGCCACTGCTCGTAACCTTAAACCTATTTAGTCAAACGTTTGTGCAAAATAATTAGTAAATTCCAGGGTGTCTAATGAAATACAAAGGAGGGGGTGAAGGAACAGCTTAAATTTAATAGACCAGTTGATTCAGTGGGTGGGTGTAAGGTATCTGCTCCGAGAGGCAGGGTGGTTGCCATGCAACAGACTCTACTGAGACACGGGCACAAACATCGTAAGGTAGAGAGAACGCTGACTGTCGCCCATGAAACGGCAGCGATATAGATTTGTCTGTGTCTGTCATTATACAAAGATATATACATGGTAGAGCCCAGTTATCCTGCATGGAGATGGAAGATTTATTCGCCATACTACTTTTCCGTTGTGCAGAGCCTGAACTACATTGCACAGACCAGCCCGTCTTTGTGATGTCGAAGCTTCAGGAGTTTGAGTTCTAAATAAGAGACATATGAAGCCGAGGACTAAGGCTCTGTTCACACGTGTGCTGTGGCTTCATTGCATTGCATAACAGATATTACTGAGGGGTTTCAGTTCATCGGGTTCCACTCAGGCCTGACTAGTGGACATGTCCTGTCCGTGTGGTTGGCCAGTCATTTTAAAGAGGATATTTCATCATGTCCTCCTGCACGTGCGGTTTTATATACCGCTAGAAAGCACGCTTTATTCAACGTCGGCTTTCCCATTACAGTGTTGGCCAAAAGTATTGGCCCCCCTGCAATTCTGTCAGATAATACTCGTGTTCTTCCAGAAAATGATTGCAATCACAAATTCTTTGGTATTTTCTTCATTTAATTTGTCTGGCAGCCCTTGAAGGGCCTAGCGAAAAGGGCAGAGACTATGGGGTTTTTGGTTCTGCCCTAGAAAGGGTTAAATCAGACACCGCCATTTGTTATGGTTTATCACCTCACCTTTCCTTCACCCCGATGCCTTCCGGCCTTTTTCGCGCCTTGGACGGAGGGGGAGAGTAGGCGGAGTTAGGGCGTTACTGGGGGCGGTGCCTTGAGTTTAAATAATGGGTACGTGGGCGTGGCCTGTACCTTCAGCCCGTGCATCGGCGAGAGAAACTTCGTTACCTGCGGCATGGCGGTCAACTTGGAGCGTCTACTCCTGGAGAAGCTACGTGACGAGGGCGACGGTTGGCTGGAAGACCTCCTGCGGAAGGCTCGGGTCCAGACATCGGGGGAGCGCAGCGGTCGGCAAGAGACGTCGGGAGCGGAGGAGCAGAGGAGGCCGCGCCGGGAGGCTCGTCCGCCGAGGAGGCTGAGCCCGAGTCCACTGCGTGTAGGTAAGCGCCGTTCGGCTGTGCTGCCTGCGCAGAGTCCTGGGGTTCCGGTGGTTGCGGTGGATGGCTCCTTGTCGACCCGGGCTCCCTCTGTGGCACAGGAGGCTGTGGCGGAGGGGGTTGTGGCGCGCGAAAGGGCCGGAGGTCCAGAGATGCTGATGGACGGAAGTTTGTCTGCGCAGAGTGCGGAGGTCGTGCCCGGGTCTAGTGTTCCTAAGCGAGCCGGTGACACGCTAGGCTTGCCTGGGCGAGCCGGCACGGAAGTTGGGAGTGGGCTGGCTATGCCGGTCAGCCCTCTCCTGTTTGAAGAGGTGAGACCTCGGTCCCCGTCTGTCCCCCCCAAGGGGCCTGTAGGCGACAGTAGGACCATCGCGGGTACCGCTGCAGGCGCCCTTAGGGATGAAGGTTCCTTCAGGGCTGTTGGGTATGTTGTGGGTGGGGGTGGGGGGGAGATGTTGCCTATCGTCATGTACCAGGATTCTGTACATGTCAGTCCTAACACTGTGTCACGTTCATTGTCTGTTAGTGATGTTTTGCTGCCTCCTTTTTCGGCGGTTTCTGCTCTGGGTGGGGGGGCCCCTGTTAGTGCTGTTGTCCGTGACCCCCCGTCTTTTCATGTGTCGTCTCAATGTACAACAGTTGTGCCGTCTGCGGCGGCTTTGAATGCTTTGTCCGGCCACGTTCCTGCCTCTGGCCCTTCTGTTTTGGCAGGTTCTCGGCGAGGAAGGAGTGACGACCGGGGTCGTGGGGACCGTTCTCCTTCGAGAGGTTCACGTCGCGGCAAAGGGGCAGTGGAGTCTCGGAGGCGCTCTGTATCCAGGCATCGTTCTTCGTACAGCCGGCGCCAGCGGGGTTCCCATTCCAGGAGGAGTCCTTCTCGTTCTTCTTCACCAAGGCGTCGTCGTGGATCCGGAAGGGAGTCGTCCAGGGCCTCATCCCGTCGCCCCTCTAGATGTTCCAGAGGTTCGTCCTGTCGGCGGGTCAAGTCTCGGTCTCCAGCTGCTTCTCGCGGATCCGTCCCATCATCTTCTCGTCATCCTTCTCCGGGGACGTCGCATGTTCCTACGGAACAGCCCGCTCCGGCGTCATCTGTTTCGGTTCCGGCCCCATTGGAAACAGGGGCTAAGACTGCTGGTGAGTTGCAATCTTGGTCTGCCTTGCAATCTATGTCTTCTTCTGGTGATTTTGCTGATGTGTTGCGGAAGTTGTTGGCTAACACGGAGACTGCTGGGGGACCCCAGGGTTTGCCGACTAGCGCTGTGAATCCTGTCCCTTCGTCTGCGTGTTTGCCTCAGGGTCTTACGTTTAGGGATTCGATCTTTTGCGGTGTGGCCCCCTTGGGGACTCATGTCCTGGCGGACACACGGGAAAAGATCGTAAAAAATGAATACATAGACATTTGGTCCCTCCTCTCACCGGACAGTGTTACGGTGGATAAGGAGCGGACATTTGAGAGGGGCTCCGATCGTAAGCCGAAGGTTGCCAAGACTTTTGGCAACTGGTTGCAGGCGTTCGCGGTCCTCTCTCATATTTTGTGTCAGCATAATCCGGCATCGGGTCCGGATTTGTTTACGTATATGGATACAATCTATAGCGCGCATAAGCTGCACGGAGGTGCAGCTTGGTGGCGCTATGACGAAGAGTTTAGGCGTAGCCTAGCTCTTACTCCAGCCGTCGGTTGGGCCACAAAGGCTACCGACGTGTGGATTCAATTAATTCTCGCGCAGCGTCCGCAACGTCCATTTCCTTCGGGACCCGCGGGTGGGGGTTCGTCCCAAGGGTCGGTTGCACATAGAGCCACAGGTTCTTGCTGGCTCTATAACGAGGGTCACTGTCGATTCTTCTCAGCTTGCAAGTTTCGACATGACTGCTCCATTTGTGGTGGGTCCCATCCAGCGCTTAAGTGTTCCCGTCGTGGCAAGCAGGTATCCAAAGTGGGTACTGCCGGCGGCGGCGAGAACGCCGGTGAAAAAGGGAGTCATGCTGCCTTGGTTAAATCTCTACCCCAGGAAGCGGGAGGCAGGTCTGTTAATTGATGGTTTTGGGGAAGGTTTTTTTATACCGTTCCAAGAGGTTACTTCTTCTTTCCTATGTTCTAACTTGAAGTCTGTTCAGGAACTCCCGTCTGTGGCGTTGGAAAAGGTGATGAAGGAGGTGGAATGTGGCAGGATGGTTGGGCCATTTGATGCCCTTCCTTATGCTAATTTTCGTGTTTCTCCCTTGGGTTTGGTTCCCAAGAAGGAGCCTGGCAAATTCCGCCTTATTCATCATTTGTCTTTTCCTCGTGGTGAATCGGTGAATGACGGTATACCTAAAGGTGATGTGACTGTTTCGTATACGTCTTTTGATAGGGCAGTGGATTTGGTCCGGAGGGCTGGGCCGGGCGCCCTCTTGGCCAAATCGGACATTGAGTCCGCTTTTCGTTTGCTCCCAATCCACCCTGATTGCTTCCACCTCCTCGGATGCAGTTTGGGTGGTAAGTTCTTTGTTGACACGTGTTTACCTATGGGATGTTCGATATCTTGTTATTTGTTCGAGGTTTTTAGTTCCTTTCTCGAGTGGGTAGTGCGTTATGAGACGGGTTATTCGTCTATAATTCACTACTTAGACGATTTTTTGTTTGTTGGTCCACCGGATTCGCCTGTTTGTAGCTATCTCCTCCATTCCTTTAAGGAATTGATGAGGCGTTTTGGTGTTCCGTTGTCAGTTGGAAAAACGGTCGGCCCTCTCACCTCGTTGTCGTTCCTGGGGATTGAGATAGATTCGGTGGAAATGGTCTTCCGTCTGCCCGCGGACAAATTGTCACGTTTGCAGACGGCGGTTCGGGATGCTGCCAGGGCTACGAAAGTTACTCTGCATCAGTTGCAGGTCCTGCTGGGTCTGCTGAATTTTGCTTGTAGGGTAATTCCCATGGGCAGGTCCTTTTGCCGCCGTTTGTCTCTGGCTACTCGGGGTGTGCAGATGCCCCATCATTTTATACGCATCACTAAGCCCCTTCGGGAGGATTTATCTGTGTGGCAGCTTTTTCTTTGTTCCTTTAATGGTTCGGCTATTTGTCTGTCTTCAGAGGTATCTAGTGATGAACTCTGTTTGTTCACAGATGCTGCTGGTGGAGATGGTTTTGCAGCCGTCTTCGGCAACAGTTGGTGTAGGGGCTCTTGGCCTTCGTCCTGGATTGATTCCGGCCTTGTCAGGAATCTGACCTTGCTTGAATTGTTTCCGGTGGTGGTAGCGGTTGAGATTTGGGGGAAACGCTTCAGCAATTGTAAGGTTTGTTTTTGGACGGACAATATGTCCGTCGTGCAATGTGTTAATGGTCAGTCCTCTTCTTCTTTGCAGGTGTTGGCGTTAATTCGTCATTTAGTGTTGCGTTGCCTCCAGGCTAACATTTGGTTTAGGGCTCGTCATGTTCCTGGTTCTAATAACTTGATTGCTGACGCGTTGTCCCGTTCCAATTTTCAGGAATTTCGCTTGCTTCATCCGTCGGCGGAGGAGGTCGGGGTGGAGTGCCCGGATTACTTATGGAGGCTGATAGAGCTTGCTTGATTGGTTTGTTACAGGGTTCAGTTTCTTCTTCGACTTGGAGCAGCCACCGAAAGGCGTGGGAGGAGTGGCTTTCCTTCTCTGGCGGTTTGTTACCCGCAGAGGATGGTCCTCTTCTCTCGGTCACCTTGGATTATCTGAGCCGGCTGCGCCAGAGTGGTGTTTCGGCTGTGATGGCGAAACGGGGTTTGGCTGGCATCGCCTTTATGTTGAAGCTGCATGGTCGGTCGGATGTTACTAAATATTTCGTTGTGAAGCAGATTTTAAAGGGTTGGTCTAAGGAGGTGGTGAGTCGGGACTCTAGACGTCCTGTGTCTTTGCATTTGTTGGAGCGTTTGATGGGGGTTTTGGAAGTGGTTTGTCGTGATCATTATGAATTGTTGTTGTTTAGGGCCGCTTTTTCTCTTGCTTTTTACGGGGCTTTGCGGATTGGTGAGCTCGTGCCAGCGAATGGGAGGACGGTTGGGGGTTTGGCTGCTGCTGATGTGTTGCTTACTGTTGATGCTGTTCGCGTTTGTGTGCGTAGGTCCAAGACAGATCAGTTTGGGAGAGGGACGTGGTTGACTTTGAAGGTGGTGGGTTCGGTGTCTTGTCCCTTTAAGTGTGTGCAAGAGTTTTTGCATGTGCGAGTGGCTGGTGACTGTTTTCTTCTCCATAGGTCTGGCTTGTCTTTGACTAGATTTCAGTTTTCTTCGGTTTTTAAATCTTGTTTGGTGAACTTGGGTTTGAATCCTTCTGAGTTTGGTACCCATTCCTTCAGGATTGGGGCGGCGACTGTCGCTGATGCGTGTGGTTTGGATGGTGATGGTGTGAAGCGTTTGGGGAGGTGGCGTTCTGAGTGTTATCGTTCTTATATTCGTCCTGATTTGTTGACTGATTAAATTGTTTGATTTTTCTTTCTTTTGTATTTTAGGTGACCGCGTGGTTCCAGTCGTTTTGGTCGGGCATTCTTACATTTATTGGGCGCGGCGTCGTGCGGCTGTGCGCCCTGGTGGTCTTTCTTTGGGGTTGTCCGGTGTTGATGTTTTGTGGTCAGGTACGAGGGGTTTGAGGTGGTTGGACGTGCTTCCCAAGGTGTCTTCGATTAGTGGGGCTATTACAGGTGAGGCCATTTTGCTCGTACACGCTGGGGGTAATGACTTAGGAAAGGTCAAGTTGGGGGATTTGATCGCGGTGATTAAGCAGGATTTTTTGCGTTTCTCACAATTTTTTGCAAAGGTTGTTTTGATCTGGTCCGAGGTGGTGCCTCGCCGTTATTGGAGGGGTGCTCGGGACATGGCGGCGCTGGAGAGAGCGCGTAGATTGTTGAATTTGAGGGTTTCTAGGCATGTTAGGTCCCTGGGCGGGGTGGCAGTGCGCCATACAGAACTGGAGGGCGACAATAGCCGTCTGCTCCTCGAGGACGGTGTTCATCTGAATTCTATAGGCCTTGATATTTTCTTGACTGGATTGCAGGAGGGTGTGGAGAAGGCTCTTGTTTTGTTGGGTGGGATTGGTCCCAGGCAAGTGTAGGCTTACATTGCCTGCTCCTGTGGCGGAAGGTCCATGCCCCGCGGCGGGGCGGAGTTTGCCCACACTGTCGCTGTCCAACAGTGGGCAACCTCTGGGAGAGTCGTAATTGAAGAAGGCGGGGCATGAAAGGGGTTTTTTGTTTGTGTATTTTAAGTTTAAATTGTTAAATTATAAATAAATCGCTGTGGCCAATCCCAGCCTTAACCACACATTTGTCTAATTGTCGTTAGTTTATGTGGTGTCTGAGGAGATGTGCTTAAACAACCGGTTAACAATTCCCAATAGTCTGGCAGCCCTTGAAGGGCCTAGCGAAAAGGGCAGAGACTATGGGGTTTTTGGTTCTGCCCTAGAAAGGGTTAAATCAGACACCGCCATTTGTTATGGTTTATCACCTCACCTTTCCTTCACCCCGATGCCTTCCGGCCTTTTTCGCGCCTTGGACGGAGGGGGAGAGTAGGCGGAGTTAGGGCGTTACTGGGGGCGGTGCCTTGAGTTTAAATAATGGGTACGTGGGCGTGGCCTGTACCTTCAGCCCGTGCATCGGCGAGAGAAACTCCCTCCCACCCTACCCATGCGGTTTTTTGGTTTTTATGTGTTGTTATGTTTGTTTTCTTCTGGTTTTTTCTCTCTTTTAGTTGTCACAGCGTGGCGGAAGGTCCATGCCCCGCGGCGGGGCGGAGTTTGCCCACACTGTCGCTGTCCAACAGTGGGCAACCTCTGGGAGAGTCGTAATTGAAGAAGGCGGGGCATGAAAGGGGTTTTTTGTTTGTGTATTTTAAGTTTAAATTGTTAAATTATAAATAAATCGCTGTGGCCAATCCCAGCCTTAACCACACATTTGTCTAATTGTCGTTAGTTTATGTGGTGTCTGAGGAGATGTGCTTAAACAACCGGTTAACAATTCCCAATAGTCTTCAATGGAAAACCACAAAAAGAATTGTCAAAAATCCAAATTGGATATAATTCCACAGCAAATATAAAAAGGGGGTGGACAAAAGTATTGGCACTGTTTGAAAAATCATGTGATGCTTCTCTAATTTGTATAATTACCAGCACCTGTTACTTACCTGATGCACCTAATTAAATCACACTTGCAGCCAGTTGAAATGGATTAAAGTTGACTCCACCTCTGTCCTGTGTCCTTGTGTGACCACATTGAGCATGGAGAAAAGAAAGAAGACCAAAGAGCTGTCTGAGACCCCAGAGTGTAATGATAGCAGCGGTAGTGGCTATCACCGGGCCCCTAATGCCTCTGCTGCTATCTTACGCCACTGTTGGGAAGGGGGGGGGGGGGGCAACCATGAGCAGGCCCGGGGAGGTAGTTAAATAGGTTGCTACCTGCTGGGGATACTTCAGCAGGTAGCGGCCTATTAAACAAAAAAATCAAAAATTGACTCACCCTACCTGCGATCCCTTGCCACTGCTGCTGTTGACACCGTCCTCCTCTTCACCTGGCAAAAGACGTCATCACACCTCTTGCACTGAGACGGAGAGGTGTAAACCAGCCCAGGATAGGGTCGCTCAGTTTTTTTTTGTTTTTTTTTAGAGTAGCCTGTCCTGGACTAGTTTAGAAAAAAAAAAGTAAGAAAAAATATATAACATGGTGAAATTGCCATGGCCACCGCTCCCTCCGAAAGTGCCACCTTAGGCGGTCGCCTCACCTTGCCTCATTAAAGGTGCGGCCCTGCATGTAGCCCTTCTCCCTGGATTTGTTGATATGGTTGTTAAAAATGCAGCCAGATTGCAGCGCCAGTGAGAAGAGGTGCCCTGACCCAGTTTTGAAACTGACAGAGCATGAAGCCAAAGGCAGGCCACATGTAGCCCTTGAGGCCATCATTTGCCCCCAGCCGGCAGGGGTGGGGTTCATCCAGTTTTCTTCCAATCCCGTTATTACAAATGCAACCAGATTGCAGAACTGAGGAGAAAAGGTGCCCCGACCCGATTATGAAACTGGCAGAGCTACCTCCAAGTTGCGTCATTGCAGTACTTAACTTTGTCATTGGGCATGTACATACAGGCTATAGTACAGAAAACCTTAGGATAAAAGTTGTGGTTGAAACAATATTTTATAGATTAGAGATAATATGTGGGATCCGTCTATTGTCTCAAAATTCTATTAAAGAGCAGTAATGGGCTTAATGGAACAGGACATACGCCAAACACCACGCCTGTTTTTATTAGTTAGAACAGAGAAAGGGCGGAAGGTGACTTGTACGGTGCGGAGAAATTGTTTAATATGAACTTCTTTTCATTTTTTTTTTTTTATGAGCTAGGACTATGAAAATGCTGTCTGCCATTGACTATGGTGAAGGAATTGCTTTAAATATTTTCCAGTCCCAAATTTGACCTATTTTAACTACAATTATATATATATCTCCATATACAAAAACTCCTGGATAGTTCAGAATACTGATCAGATTTTTATATACTAGCAATGTGTAATATTGTGCATGTACCATTACTCTCCAGATGGCGGTACTCTAACTCTAAAAGACAGGGTGACCGCACAACCTATAGAACTTCACCAAGGAACTGAGACATCAAACATTTTGTGTAGACTACACTGTCTACCAATAAGTATTTGGACACCCATGCAAATGAAGATATCTGCGGTCGTGATGTACGTCGCGCTTTCCGCCGTTACATAGGAAACAGCATTGGCATTAGTCACATGTAAGATGCCACCAAGTGCAGAGTTGTCCGATTTCGAGAAAGGGGTAATTGTGGAGTATCACAGAAATGGTCGATCCTTAAGGGACATAGCAAGCAAACTGTATTACCCCAAATCAGTGGCCTATGTGATTACGAAGTGATTGTCGGAATGTGCCCCGAGTCAGCAGACCCCTGAAACTGAGAGACAGAGACCGACGAGTGCTGGCCAGAGAAACTGCACCCAACCGATGGCTGACATACAGCAGGAGTCTCACCAGGCATTATTGTGTCGCTCAATCCCATCCGTAAGGAAGCGTCTGCTGGAGGTATTTTATCATTTTATTAAAATCTTTGGTTTTTGTGTGTCAGGTAATTTCCTATTTTTCTATAGCCGCCACCATTTTTCACCCTTTGTGCTTCCAGGGACCTTGGTTTTTGCAGAGGTAAAGCTATAGGGGGCACTTTAGTAGCAGCTACTGCTGAGCCCTGGACTTTAAAGGGGTTGTCCGGGAAAAATTTTATATTTTAAATAGGCTGGAAGGAAGGGGGTGTGTGTGAAAAAAATAAAATAATCGGCCATTGACGGCTGAGGCCATTCATTTAGTGGAAGGGATCTGGGATGTCACAGCCGGTTTTGCTGATTGACTGGACCACACTGGGAGGACACCGGAGCACCAGGGGCACGTATGGGGTTTTTTTATTTATTTTTTTAAAATTTGTTTCATCTTCTCCAGCCTATTTTAAAAATATTTTTTTTTGCCCAGAAAACCTCTTTAAGACCAGGGCCCCACGGGTCGGAAATGCCATGGGAAAAATCGTGGCGTTTTACAGTACTTGCAAAATGGATGGGATTCATGCGAATTCCATGCAGTAAAAACCACAGCACGGACACAATGCGATTTCCAAAACTGGTGCATTTTTGGAAATCGCAGCATGTCAATTATATGTACGGAAATGCCGGCGGCTTCCCTGTAGATATAATGCTATATGGTCCGCAGAGGAGAACTCTGTGAACTTTCTGTTTAAAGCGCTGCGGGAAGAACCGCGATGTGTTCCCGCTGCGGTTTTTCCCGCAGCACTTTAGTGCTGCAGATCGAACCATGGGGTCTTAGCCTAAGGGTCTCCAAAGGTCCCTCAGCCATGTAAAGTCATGGCCAAAAGTTTTGAGAATGATACAAATATTAATTTTTACAAAGTCTACTGCTTCAGTTTTTCTAATGGCAATTTGCATATACTACAGAATGTTATAAAGAGTGATCAGCTTAACAGAAATTACTTGCAAAGTCAATATTTGCCTAGAAAATGAACTTTATCCCCCAAAACACATTTCAACATCATTGCAGCCCTGCCTTAAAGGGGCTCTATCAGCAAAATCATGCTGATAGAGCCTCACATATGCGTGAATAGCCTTTAAAAAGGCTATTCAGGCACCTTAAAAGTTATATTAAACTACCCCCCCTCCCAGTTTTAAAATAAAACCCTAAAAAAGAATGTGATCTACCTACGCATCATACATGCTAGGCGGGCATTCAGGGTGTGTCGTCTTCTTCATCCACGCCTCTTCTTCCTCCGATGTCCTCGGGTCCCGTCTTCCTCCGGCGCTCGCGAAGTAGATCACATTCTTTTTTAGGTTATTATTTTAAAACTGGGGGGTAGTGTAATATAACTTTTACGGTGCCTGAATAGCCTTTTTAAAGGCTATTTACGCATATGTGGGGCTCTATCAGCATGAATTTGCTGATAGAGCCCCTTTAAAAGGACCAGATAACATCGTTTCAGTGATTGCTCCAGTAACACAGGTGTGGGTGTTGATGAGGACAGGGCTGGAGATCAATCTGTCATGATTAAGTAAGAATGACACCATGGACACTATAAATGGAGGCTGGTGCTTGGCATCATTGTTTCTCTTCTGTTACCCATGGTTATCTCTAAAGAAACACATGCAGTCATCATTGCACTGCACAAAAATGGCCTAACAGGGAAGAGTATCGCAGCTAGAAAGATTGCACCTCAGTCAAGCATCATCAAGAACTTCAAGGAGAGAGGTTCCATTGTTGGCAAAAAGGCTCCAGGGCGCCCAAGAAAGACCAGCAAGCGCCAGGACCGTCTCTTAAAAGTGTTTCAGCTACGGGATCGGGCTACCAGCAGTGCAGAGCTTGCTCAGGAATGGCAGCAGGCAGGTGTGAGTGCATCTGCACACACTGTGAGGCGGAGACTCTTGGAGCAAGGCCTGGTCTCAAGGAGGGCAGCAAAGAAGCCACTTCTCTCCAGAAAAAACATCAGGGACAGACTGATATTCTGCAGAAGGTCCAGGGAGTGGACTGCTGAGGACTGGGGGAAAGTCATTTTCTCTGATGAATCCCCTTTTCGATTGTTTGGGACATCTGGAAAACAGCTTATTGGGAGAAGACGAGGTGAGCGTTACCACCAGTCTTGTCTCATGCCAACTGTAAAGCATCCTGAAACCATTCATGTGTGGGGTGGCTTCTCAGCCAAGGGAATCGGCTCTCTCACAGTCTTGCCTAAAAACACAGCCATGAATAAAGAATGGGACCAGAATGTCCTCCAAGATCAACTTCTCCCAACCGTCCAAGAGCAGTTTGGCCACCAACAATGCCTTCTCCAGCATGATGGAGCACCTTGCCATAAAGCAAAGGGGAGAACTAAATGGCTCAGGGAACAAAACAGAGAGATTTTGGGTCCATGGCCTGGAAACTCCCCAGATCTTAATCCCATTGAGAACTTGTGGTCAATCATCAAGAGACGGGTGGACAAACAAAAACCTACAAATTCTGTCAAAATGCAAGCATTGATTGTACTAGAATGGACGGCTATCAGTCAGGATTTGGTCCAGAAGGTGATTGAGAGCTGCCAGGGAGAATTGCAGAGGTCCTGAAGAAGAAGAAGGGGCAACACTGCAAATATTACACCGCTGCAGTAACTCCTTCTAACTGTCACTATAAGCTTTTATTACTCAGAATATGATTGCAATTCTATTTCTGTATGTGATAAAACCATCCGACAAACACACAGAAACCAGAGGGAGCAGATCATGTGACAAGAGGAGATTTGTGGCAGTCTCAGAACTTTTGGCCATGACTGTACAACTATTCTAAGGTAGGGGCTCTATTACTATTACTGGGGCCCAGTTGCATCTCTGCCTGTTTGGCACAGCCTCAGTCCTATGTCAGTATATGCCATTGCAGTCCATTGCTCTGCTCTATGACCCTGGACAGCCTATCGCGTAGACTGGAGGCAGAAGCCAGTGCTGTACCGCCTCCCCTCTCTAGGTGTCGCTGCGCCTCAGATGTCGCAGGCCCGGCCGCCGTTGCTAGGATACTTGGAGCGGGCGGTGTGTGGGCAGCTGCAGGCAGCGCTGGGGAGCTGATGCCGCGGGCTCGGGCTGCTCGGTGAGCTGGAGGAGGGAGGGCGCTTCAGGGCCTCGGGCCCGGACCTCGATGAAGGCCGGTTCCAGCGTGTGCTCAGCTCTCCGGGGATTGGCTGAAGCCTGTCCGGCCTGTGTCGTGCCTGGTATTGTGGAGGAGGAGGAGAGCCGCGCTGCAGCGTCGCATCGGAGCCCTCTCATGTACACGCAGCGGCCGCCCTGCACTTGTCTCTGTCATCTGTCTACTGTCAGCCCGGGGATGAAGAGCGTCGTGGAGAGGCCGCGGTGAGTGCGCTGTGAGGGGGCAGCTGTGCCTGCTAATGCCCCTCTCTATGGCTTTCCCTCTCCCAGTGTGGCCCTATGGGAACGCCTTCTGCCCTGCTCATGGGGGTGACATTGGGTGCAGCAGGGGCCCCGACCACTGTCCCCCCCTCCCTGTAGTGACTGTCAGCTGACCTGTGCCCATAACATGAACTTTACTCTGACTCCATAGACATCAGCTACTCAGACTTCTCCATCCTATAGGGGGGGTCACCTATCAGAGTTGTCACCTATCAGAGTTGTCACCTATCAGAGTTGTCACCTATCAGAGTTGTCACCTATCAGAGTTGTCACCTATCAGAGTTGTCGCTTGACTTGGTGTCTTGTTCCTTAAATGTCACCCTGTACTTACAGAATGTACCCCAGCCTGTCCTAAATGTGATGGGGCTGTTCTCCAACCTGTCCCAGGACGACCATTGTAGTGTTGTAACATCTGATGGGCTTCGGGTTACAGATTACGGACAGTGTTTTAATGTTCCCACATGTGCACCAATTTATGGTCTGTGCCCCGAATTATGGTCTGTGCCCCATGATGTCTATGGACTTCAGTCTCCTTTAGTTTGAATGGGCTGTGCCTTTAAGAAGTCATGTGAGGGTTACCCCTTTCCCTCTCACAGCATTAGCCATTGAGTGTCCATCAGCCTCCATGCACTACCATGGTCATTGTTATTTCTGTTTTATAGCTGCCTGACTCCGTTATAAACATGTGTGTGTATATATATATATATATATATATATATATATAGGAACGGGGCAGAAAACCACTGTGACGCCCTTCTGGCAGCTACTTACCTGTCTGAGACCCAAAAGGTTTACACCCATGTACATAACATGGTCGTTCATCTAATGTTAGGCAACTTTTTGGTTTGTTATGAAATCCCTCATTTTAATCTTTCTGGACTAGTTCCTCCAGCTCCAGGTTGTCAGACTGCTCCGTGCACAGTCTGCTTTGGGGGTCTGAGACATTTGGTTTGGGCGGTCATCTTAGATTATCATAGCACATTGTCCGACAAGTTGCAGAAATAAAAGTTTGCAGCTCGGTCTTTGAGTAGAAGTTTATAGACATCAAACATTTTGCATCTTTGATTCTAGAATTGCATTTTTTAATTTCCCTACCTATGACGGCACACATACTATGTGTATTTTATGGTATTTGAACACAAGGAGGTTCTTTTAGTTGTCAACACAAACTAGCCCATTGTCTTATCACAGTCGGGTCCAGCTTTACTAGAGGAAGAGTTACTGTAGGTTCCCCCGTGAACATCCCAAGTGGGGCTCATTGATATCAGTGGGTGGCAGCGTGGGTCTACCAATGGGCTTGTGCTGTAGTTCTAGCTCGATCCCCGTAGCAGGAAGATACATTTGTGACTTTTATTGGTGCACTGTATAAGTCGTATACATATCTGAGTAAATTCTACATGTCTTTCATTCCTAATCTGCTGCGCTCAGAATCTGTCATATTAATGGAGCCTAAATACTACAAATTCTCTGTTTTGTTGGCGTGGCAGCGACTCATTTTATTTCTGTGCATATAGATGTGCGTTTCCCTGGCAAACACAACTCTCCGCCACCTCCGCTATCTATGTGCCCATCTTGCCCTTAACACAAATAATACAAGCATCTCTGCACTGAAGACTGAATCATAGTCACGCTTGCTGCATATGTAACCCAATTGTGCTAAGTCACAGATTCTTGTCCTCTTACAACTTATGTGGGTGGCAGGGAAGAGGAGGAAGCAGACAGAAAGAGAAAGCTGCAATAAGCTGCACAGTCTTGAGACCAGGGAAGAGACAATTAACTCAATCATTCCTGGAAGGTCAGACTGCTTTGGAGAAAGTGGTTACGACCCAAGGAGGGATAGACATCTTCATTGCTCTGTGTTGTTTCATCTTATAGGTTTATTGCTCTCAACACAAGAAACAAAATAGCCTTGTAGTTCTAATCCATCTTAATGGCTAACTTACAATAAATAGGATTGATTTCAAGACAGCTCGGGGCTCCTTTCACGCTGCCTTGTTTAGTCCATTCTTTTTCCGGACTGAATATTTACAGGATGAAGAAGCAGATGGAAACTTTGTTCTGTCCTGTTTGTTTCCTGCTCTATCTTCAGGCAGATTCCACCAGAATGGGAGGCAGAACAAACTCACTAACTGTTTTTGAACTGTTTTTAATGCAAAAAAGCTTAAAAAGTGCTAGGTGTTTTAGGAAACAGAACCTTGTGTGTCAGGCCTGGTTCACGTCTGCATTTGGGTTTCCGTTTGGTGAGTCTGCATGGGGACCCCCCTGAACAGAAACCTATAAGCATTAAAAAGCGGTTACCTTCAGCAAACCCGCAGACCCCATACTCTATAATGGGGTCCATGTGGTTTCCGCATGAATTATGTGGAGAGAAAAGTGCCGCTTGCAGGACTTTTTTTTAACGCATGTTTTGTGTAGAAACCACACAGACCCCATTATAGTCTATGCGTGGGTTTCCCAGGTCACCGCTTTTTAATGCGTATAGGTTTCCATTCAGGGGGGTCCCAAAGCGGACTCCCCAAACGGGAGCCAAAAAAATGCTTCAAAAAACAGCTTTAATTACTTAAAAAAAAAAAAAAAAAGTTTTAAAATCTATTTAAAAATCTAAAATCGGAGTGTGAACATACTCTTAAGTGCCTTCCAAGGAGGGAGAGAGGTTTAAGAAATTGATATATAATAGATCTCAAAAAAGATAAAAGACAAGAACAAGTGATTGCTACAAGTTGTAATAAAAATGTCACATACAGATAACAAAGTATCAATTCTATCGACACAGACATCCTACTAATATTCTAAGTGTGAAAGTTTGTGAGTTTGGATGTTTGTTCCTCAATCACGCTAAAACGCCTGGACGGATTTGCGTGCAATTTTCCACAAACATAGTTTTCCCTTGGGATTGAGTCACAGGCTACTTTTGGTGCCACTAAACAACATGGCTTCCTAGCAGGAGACTCACAAAAGCAGGACTCCTAGCCCCAGCTATAGACTCACACACACTGCCTGGTATTTCCTGCCTCAACCTGCCTGCACACTCCTTACTGTCACCTCAGGAGTCGCCCTCACTCTACTCACTCACATTTACATATAGCTTTCCACTATATAACACATCACATTGTCTGTATCACTACATACACAATATAACACATCGTCTGTATCACGACATACACAATACAACACATCACATTGTCTGTACCACGAGATACACAATACAACACATCACATTGTCTGTACCACGAGATACACAATACAACACATCACATTGTCTGTACCACGAGATACACAATACAACACATCACATTGTCTGTACCACGAGATACACAATACAACACATCACATTGTCTGTACCACGAGATACACAATACAACACATCACATTGTCTGTACCACGACATACACAATACAACACATCACATTGTCTGTAACACTACATACACAATACAACACATCACATTGTCTGTATCAGGACATACACAATACAACACATCACATTGTCTGTAACACTACATACACAATACAACACATCACATTGTCTGTAACACGAGATACACAATACAACACATCACATTGTCTGTATCACTACATACACAATACAACACATCACATTGTCTGTATCACTACATACACAATACAACACATCACATTGTCTGTATCACTACATACACAATACAACACATCACATTGTCTGTATCACTACATACACAATACAACACATCACATTGTCTGTATCACTACATACACAATACAACACATCACATTGTCTGTATCACTACATACACAATACAACACATCACATTGTCTGTACCACGAGATACACAATACAACACATCACATTGTCTGTACCACGAGATACACAATACAACACATCACATTGTCTGTACCACGAGATACACAATACAACACATCACATTGTCTGTAACACTACATACACAATACAACACATCACATTGTCTGTAACACTACATACACAATACAACACATCACATTGTCTGTAACACTACATACACAATACAACACATCACATTGTCTGTATCACTACATACACAATACAACACATCACATTGTCTGTACCACGAGATACACAATACAACACATCACATTGTCTGTACCACGAGATACACAATACAACACATCACATTGTCTGTACCACGAGATACACAATACAACACATCACATTGTCTGTACCACGAGATACACAATACAACACATCACATTGTCTGTACCACGAGATACACAATACAACACATCACATTGTCTGTACCACGAGATACACAATACAACACATCACATTGTCTGTACCACGAGATACACAATACAACACATCACATTGTCTGTACCACGAGATACACAATACAACACATCACATTGTCTGTACCACGAGATACACAATACAACACATCACATTGTCTGTACCACGAGATACACAATACAACACATCACATTGTCTGTATCACTACATACACAATACAACACATCACATTGTCTGTATCACTACATACACAATACAACACATCACATTGTCTGTATCACTACATACACAATACAACACATCACATTGTCTGTATCACTACATACACAATACAACACATCACATTGTCTGTATCACTACATACACAATACAACACATCACATTGTCTGTATCACTACATACACAATACAACACATCACATTGTCTGTATCACTACATACACAATACAACACATCACATTGTCTGTATCACTACATACACAATATAACACATCACATTGTCTGTATCACTACATACACAATACAACACATCACATTTGCTAGCCCACCAAACTTTTTAAAGCACTTTTACAGTTTCACACGTCTGTGTCCGCCCAATTCTCAAATCACCGCAGACGAAGTTGTGGGTAAAAGCTAGTATTGTATAAGACTGAAGTGTCCTATAATATCCTATAGCAGAATTTCACTCTATACCTGCCCCAGGGTCTTTACTTTTCGTGGATGATTAGGTCTATAAACCGTGATTGTAACCCAGACGCGGTACAATAGAGGATGATGCATGTTTGTATGTGGTATGTGGTGGACGTTTGTGTCATGTTTTTTTTTTCTTTATGCAGATTGTGAGCCCCATATAGGGATATAGAGAGAGTTCACAATATACATTTTTTTTTCCTATCAGTATGTCTTTGTAGAATGGGAGGAAATCCACGCAAACACGGAAAGAACATACAAACTCCTTGCAGATGTTGTTCTGGTAGGATTCAAACCCAGGACTCTAGCGCTGCAAGGATACAGTGCTAACCACTGAGCCACCATGTAACATTTGTGTCATTTTTTTTGACATTTTTTTAACATGAATACAAACAGAGGCGGTTACGTCTACATCAGTTACTTTATGTCCGTTGCTTTCATCCTGTTCTTAATGAGAACAATGGACATTAACCCTTAGCAGATGCAGACATTTTTCAATTTTTTTTTCATGTTTTACTCCCTACATAGCAAAAGCCATAACTTTCTAATTTTTGTGTTTAGGTCATCATGTGACGGTTTGGTTTTTATGTGACAGGCTGTACTTCAAAATGGTACCATTTATTATTTTGGACAATGTACTGGGAAGCGGAAAAAAACCCTCAAAACGAAGTGGAATTGAGAGAAAACACAGTAGCCCGTTAGCGAACATCACATAGAAAGTGAAAGTAACCACTCGGATGCCGTGGTCGCATTTGACCATGGCATCTGAGTGGTTAAATACCGGCAATCAGAGTCATCAATTCTGCCAGGTCCCTATTGTATGAAACAGCACAGAACCTGCAGCTTTTTGATCTGTTTTTACTCCCTTTTTTAGGAGACAAAATGTACAAGAATATACAATTGCTTGTATAATACCCTGCAATGCTTCTGTATTGCAAGGTATTATAGATATCAGTGTAACAGATTAGACCAAGCACTTCACATGCCACAGTTGCTGTTGACTGTGGAATGTAAATGGTTATATTGCCAGGGATCGGAGGTAACCATCCTCCAGTTTTGGTAGCGACCCGGCAGCGTTTGCTACCACTGCTAGTGTACTTCTGCTATCACCATGATGCATTATCTTCCCCTTGCTCATGACAAATACATTCATCAGAGAGTGTTAAGCAGATGGAAAAGTTTTAAAGGGATCCTATCAATAAAACTCAATTACCATGTTGGAATAGCCTTAAGAAAGGCTATTTGCCCCATATCGCATAAATAATATGGAGAGGTGGTCTGGGGCCTTGAACAGGCAGATCTCCCCGAACCAATGGCAAATGATCTGGTCCCGTGCAGCTAAATCCTCTACCTGTGTTAGGTTCCGGGAGACTCAGTACAAGCTACTTATGCACTGGTACCATACCCCGGCCTTGCTCCACTCCCTTAATCCTAACATTTCTTCCCAGTGTTGGCGTTGCCGGGCAGGAGTGGGTACCCTGTATCATATTTTTTGGGACTGTCCAGGGATCTGTCCATTCTGGCTGGAGGTCAAGTCCCTTACAGACGCTCTATTTATCCAAGGTGTCCCTTTAGATCCCCTCATCTATCTCCTCAATCTCCCCCCTGCTCATCTGGGTAAGCACACCTCTAAATTGTTTCTTTATCTCTGTGCCGCAGCCAAAACTCTCATTGCTCTCCGATGGAAGAGTGCCTCTCCTCCCCCTGGCTCTGATCTTGTAGCCCGAGTTAAGGATGTCCGCAGCATGGAGAACTTGACAGCCACACTTAACCATACTGTTGAGGCGTTCCAGGCTATATGGTCAACTTTAGATTTCTTCTCCACGCCGCCATTCGGTATATAATCTGGTTTTTGACGGTATGCTAATGAGTCCCCAATTGGCGTCCCCAATGCTGTGAGAGAACTCTCTAGCGCGCCTCCATCTTCGTCTGGAATGGGTCTTTTTCCGGCGGTGGCTTCAAACTTCTAGGCCTAGGTCAAAGCTGACTGCGCATGCCCGCCGGCCACAAGAAAATGGCCGCTTACTCAGTATTGTAAGCGGCCCTCTTCTTGCGGCCGGCAGGCATGCGCAGTCGGCTGCCTGAGGCCTAGAAGTTTGAAGCCATCGCCGGAAGAAGATGTGAAAAAGACCCGTTCCTGAAGAAGATGGAGGCGGCGCTGGAGAGTTCTCTTGCAGCTTTGGGGACGTCCCCAGTATTGTTTGAGCGCAGGGGACACCCCGAATGCTGTGAGAGAACTCATTAGCATACCAACGGAAACTGGATTATATATGGAACGGCGGCAAGGAGAAGACATCTAAAGGTAGGAGAAGAATAGCCTTTCTTAAGGTTATTCCTACGTGGTAGGCAGAAAAAAATTGAGTTTTAATGATAGGATCCCTTTAAAAGAAAATTTAATAAACTAGATTTACCAGTATGCTGGTGCAAAAGTTGCACATTTTTGGCATATAGCTGTTTATCATTTTCTGCATATTCCTATCTGGTCACCACTTTTGGAAAAGTGGACAGAAATCGGGGTCAGCTGGAGAAGTGTCTGAGCATGTCTTAGGTTAAGCACCTGAATATAATAATCATTATTATCACGGTGACCCAGTCTCTGTAGTAATGGTTACTGTTGGCCTGGACATAATGGTACTTATTCTCTTGACTCCTTAAAGGGGTATTCCCATGACGCTTGTTCACTAACCTGCAGGCTGTTGTGCTCTCTTCACTTCCTGCTTTTCTCGGCACATAGGTGGGCGGGGTTTCACTTGCACAGGATTGGTTGTAAATGAATTACCACAGTGTGAAGCTGATGTAGCAGAGCTGGATTTGAGTTAGTGTGCATTACATACAGAGGTAACGGACTCCCTATCTCAGCCCTTATCAGCCAAATTCAATTAAACCGACTGATAAGAGCTCAGAAATCTCAGAGCTCTCACCTCCCCTATCTGAGAAGATATCAGACACAAACAGCTCAGAGCTGCTCTCAGCCCCAACCCGCCCCCCCCCCCCCCCCCCCCCAGAGCAGGCAGCTACATCACTTGACAAATGAGCAGATAATCCCAAGGGCCATAGAAATGGAGTGCAAACAATGAAGTGAATAAATTAAGATAGCGGCCAAACAAAGCAGTTTTGATATAGCAATGCATTTAGGAAAAGCCTTAAATCCACATAAACTAGCAGTATAGATAGGATCCTTGTGATGGGACAACCCCTTCAATGGTTGTTGGTCCCACTTAGACATTTTCTTTCTGAGCATCTTCTTAATTTTTGGTACTAAAGAGCAGGAAACGGATCCCCAGCACCGAACACTTAGGAGAAATCTCCCAGCATGCGGCTAATCCTGTGAGTCATCCTCTAGTACTTACTACCTGACAGATGAGTCATTTCTGCTCCGGAGCTCAGGTGGCAGCTTCTCCTGGCACAATAGATATTCCACATGTCTTACCTCCATTATAAAGAGCAGAAAGAGACGCTCCTTTTATCATGTTACATGCTTAAAGGGGTTCTTTAGTTTCAGACCAATATTGAGAGACAAATCTCATTGTTTGCATCATAAAAAGTTTTACAATTTTCCAATATACTTTCTGTTTCAATTCCAATAGCTTTCCAGCTCTCTGCTTGTTGTGACCATGGACATGTGATATATACAGGTGCACTGTAATGAGCTGAGCAACGGTGTGTCCATCACGTGACCATGGAGCGGGGCGTCCATCACGTGACCATGGAGCGGGGCGTCCATCACGTGACCATGGAGCGGGGCGTCCATCACGTGACCATGGAGCGGGGCGTCCATCACGTGACCATGGAGCGGGGCGTCCATCACGTGACCATGGAGCGGGGCGTCCATCACGTGACCATGGAGCGGGGCGTCCATCACGTGACCATGGAGCGGGGCGTCCATCACGTGACCATGGAGCGGGGCGTCCATCACGTGCCCATGGAGCGGGGCGTCCATCACGTGCCCATGGAGCGGGGCGTCCATCACGTGCCCATAGAGCGGGGCGTCCATCACGTGACCATGGAGCGGGGCGTCCATCACGTGACTATGGGCTGATTTTTATCCATTGGAAATTCTATCCTACTAATATTACAAATGTGAAAGTTTGTGTGTTTGGATGTTTGTTCCTCAGTCACGCCTACACCGCCACATGGATTGTCCTCAAATTTCACACAGACATAGAATGTCAGCTGGAATAGAATATAGGCTACTTACTATCCCTGTGGGTGGCCGGGCATCACGACTGCGAGCACCGAAGTTCGGTTGGAAGTACCTGAGATGAGGTCATCACAGGCCCTTGCAGTGCTCGCCGTTTGGAGCGCGCTATGGTGTGGGAGGATGCAGTCCAGCACAGAGCAGAGTGAAAAACATGGCAGCTCATGTGTAGGATAGATCGGGGCGAGCATGCAACCTGGCTTTGGGGGCACGCGGCGTCCACCTGCTCTCCTGTGTACTGTAAGTATGCCGGCCATGCACAAAGGGGGGAAGGGAAGCGGCAGGGTCAGGGGGAACAGAGCTGCAGTTCGGCACCATACCTTTCACCATCTTGGCGACAACAGAGGAGGACTGCAGCGTTAAAAGGCCCAATTCAGCAATGTACCCCAGTGTGCGCGCAGCACACTCTCCCAACTATAGGCACGCAAGTACACGCGTGAGGTGCGGGCGCAGGGGTTGGTGTTGGGGGGGGGGGGTGCAGGGGTGGTAGTGGGAGTACGCGAGAGGGGAGGCTCCGTGCGAGGTGGGTTTAGGGGTTTCCAGGGCACACCTGGGTATACAGCGCAGTTACAGGGATATGAAACAGAGCCGACACGTGCGAGTGGGTGTATCATCCGCACCAGCAATTGGCTACATAACAGCGGCTCAATGACAACACCAACCCACGGACAAAGTCGTGGGCAGATGCTAGTAAACCATACACCTCAGATAGTTGAATGGCACCCTCCAGGGGCTCATCTGTTTACACAATGGGGGCGAGACACCCCCTGTTTTCAGGACCAGTGGGGATCTCAGTGGTTAAACCTCAACCAAGAAGTGATTTACCTTCTATTCTATGGATAAAGGATATATATTCTTCATGGTATAATCCTTTTAATCCATTCTCTGCTGACGCACGGGAAAAGTGTAGAAATAGGTTAGTAAATTCTCCCCAATGTATCGTGTAGTTTGTTTTCCTTCGGATTGCTTAATTTCCTTTCTGCCGGGTAAAACAAGTGATCAATGACACGAGGAATGTGATTCCTGTAATGTTGAGTAATAACCACAAGGTTGTGCTTCAGGCTCGCTGCTGTATAGGGCTAACTGGAAAATCGTATCCATTGATAGTCTGTCTCTCTTCCTTGGAAGCAATTTATCACCACCGCAAGAAAAGCTAACCATTGAGATATATGGCCAAATATGTAATGCAGGAACATGAAGGCTCTATGACATCCTCAGGTCAAGGCCCTAATAAAACGCTTGCTCAGATCTTCTATTGGAAGACTTAACTTTGGATTAGTGCCTTGACCGTACTGTATTTTTTCCAATTTCACACATTGTATAGAAAGTAATAGACCTTAAACATAATCTTTAGGTTGTCTATTCTATTTCTTATTAGATAGGATTAGCATATCGGAGTCTTTTTTTTGAGAATGTGAACATTTTTGCATGGCGATGAGTCTGGCATCAGAGCTAGTTCTCTATGAACACACGTGTAAGACGCGCTCATTCACGTATCAAGTGTAGCTGTCACATACGTGCGTTGGAAGCCATCATTATGTGGGCTGAGCCAATCATTAGACCTAATGTTGCTGAACCTGTATTCTACATGATCCTGAATGCTGACTGCATAGTCTGACACACGCTTCTATGTGGATTTACTGTAAAAATATTGTTTTCGATAAATCCATTCGTCCCATCCACTCAAGTATAGTACAGTTCTTGGGATTCGGCAGAACATGGAACGACCGTAGACTATTTTTGATATAAATGTCACAGAATTCCTATGGGATTTGATAGTTGCTGGAACAAACCAGTTCCGAGGTATTCGGCATCAGGAACATAGAGAAATCGGATTTAATGCCTTCAGAAATCTTTGAGAAAAAAAATGCCAAATGCATAAAAACTTAGTTTTGTTTCACAATTCATAAAGGCCTTCTTTTCCTTTTTATTTTTTTTTTTTTTTTACTTAGAGGGGGTTTCTGTATTGCTGGCCTATCCCAATGTATGGAAGACGAGGATCCAAGCACTGGTACCCCCATAACTGGCAGAAATAAGGGTTTCACTGAAGAAATGGTCGCCGCACCATCCATGTGGCCGTGTTTGGTGCTGCAGCTCAACTACAGAACCAGACAGTCAGGATCAATCATGAGGGCACCCGGGCTGCTTATTTCTGCTTAATGGTTAAACGCTGGTGACCTGTCCTAACGATGTGCCAATATGGCTTACCAATAGATTTAGCATTCACACCAAAGTCCCACTATGCAGTGTCCATACAGCATGACTGCTGATCTCTGGCCTTTCCTGGAGGGTCAGGTCTTGAAGAATTGTATTGTGCACTGGTTCTAATGTGAAGACGACTCCCGAGGAATTTGTGGTTAATAATTGATGGGGTCAGGACAGCCCGTAAAGGATTTTTCCTGCTCCGTCTGGTATATATGAGATATGTTCCTAGCTCCAATATGTGAATATAGTCAGTCTTCTTGATACAATGTAACTTAGTGCTTAATTGAATTAGAATATTGACTGTGACGAGCAGGAACATGAGAAGGTATTGACCCTGTGAGTGTTACTTCAGCTACTGTGACGGTATACGGATACACTGCACATATACACTCACCGGCCACTTTATTAGGTACACCATGCTAGTAACGCGTTGGACCCCCTTTTGCCTTCAGAACTGCCTCAATTCTTCGTGGCATAGATACAACAAGGTGCTGGAAGCATTCCTCAGAGATTTTGGTCCATATTGACATGATGGCATCACACAGTTGCAGTCGCAGATTTGTCGGCTGCACATCCATGATGCGAATCTCCCGTTCCACCACATCCCAAAGATGCTCCTCTATTGGATTGAGATCTGGTGACTGTGGAGGCCATTGGAGTTCAGTGAACTCATTGTCATGTTCAAGAAACCAGTCTGAGATGATTCCAGCTTTATGACATGGCATTGCATTATCCTGCTGAAAGGAGCCATCAGCTGTTGGGTACATTGTGGTCATAAAGGGATGGACATGGTCAGCAACAATACTCAGGTAGGCTTTGGCGTTGCAACGATGCTCAATTGGTACCAAGGGGCCCAAAGAGTGCCAAGAAAATATTCCCCACACCATGACACCACCACCACCAGCCTGAACCGTTACCGATACAAGGCAGGATGGATCCATGCTTTCATGTTGTTGACGCCAAATTCTGACCCTACCATCCGAATGTCGCAGCAGAAATGGAGACTCATCAGACCAGGCAACGTTTTTCCAATCTTCAATTGTCCAATTTTGATGAGCTTGTGCAAATTGTAGCCTCAGTTTCCTGTTCTTAGCTGAAAGGAGTGGCACCCGGTGTGGTCTTCTGCTGCTGTAGCCCATCTGTAGCCTCAAAGTTGGACGTACTGTGCGGCGTTCAGAGATGCTCTTCTGGCTACCTTGGTTGTAACGGGTGGCTATTTGAGTCACTGTTGCCTTTCTATCAGCTCGAACCAGTCTGGCCATTCTCCTCTGACCTCTGGCATCAACAACGCATTTCCGCCCCCCACAGAACTGCCGCTCACTGGATGTTTTTTCTTTTTCGGACCATTCTCTGTAAACCCTAGAGATGGTTGTGCGTGAAAATCCCAGTAGATCAGCAGTTTCTGAAATACTCAGACCAGCCCTTCTGGCACCAACAACCATGCCACGTTCAAAGGCACTCAAATCACCTTTCTTCCCCATACTGATCCTCGGTTTGAACTGCAGGAGATTGTCTTGACCATGTCTACATGCCTAAATGCACTGAGTGGCCGCCATGTGATTGGCTGATTAGAAATTAAGTGTTAACGAGCAGTTGGACAGGTGTACCTAATAAAGTGGCCGGTGAGTGTAGATGTATATTTATATATAGTCTTTAAGGATTTAGCTGTGTATTGCATTGCCAAGCTAGACAAGTAGGGGGCAGTATATTTTATACTTCTGGTGATCGGCATATAAATAGTAAAATACGTTTTTATTTATGTAGCACTTTACAAATCAATTCTTTCCTTTCACCTCATTTGTTGTATTTGTCTCTGACTAGTCCCAGCACAGTATTCTATATTAGGTATCTGTGCCCTTGACCAGTGTTCCCCAATCTTTTCACCTCCTAGTACCCCCAAAGTAGTGATTAGTTATAAAATAAGACTGCTTTGGATCATCTTGCAGCAATAATGACATATTTGATGGCAACAGCGTTTAGCACTTATTCCCATCAAGTGTAATCCTGGCGGACAAGACAATGGGGTCTGAGGATGTTGTTGGGGGCTTTGGACCCATCTCTTGATGTCCTTCACAGGGTAATCCCTCTTCATGCCCTCAGTATAATGGCCACCACCATGTACTTCTAGAATGGTTTCTTAGTATCCCCAATATGACTATTTCTAAACAGCTCCAGCAAATATTACTGTGTATTATCCTGTATCTGTATTACTATGCTGCTGTAACATACTGAAATTTCCACACTGTGGGACTATTAAAGGATTATCTTATCTTAAATAGATTTACATAATCCCCCAAATACTTACAAATGCGCTCTTGATGTAGGGGCATTACTCCTTAGCTACAATTCACATGCGCTCGAATTCTAGCCCATGTGTGGTAAAGCCGGGTGGTAGTGCCTTGCTTCAAATCAAGTACTAGGGAGCATTCACATGGAGTAACGAGGCGCTGAGTCTGGCACAATAACTCGTGGTAGAATCAGCGCTGCAAAACAGAATCCCATTGGCTTCAATGAGTTCCGTTTAGTGCGCGTAACACATTGAAGTCAATGGGATTCTGTTTTGCAGCGCTGATTTTTACACAAGTTTTCGTGCCAGAATCAGCGCGGCGTTACATCGTGTGAATGCCCTCTTACGGGGCCCAAGGGAGAAGAGGCTTACCATAGGCTTATCGGGAACACTAAACCATCAATCTATAAGGACCTGTTGGTGCCAATACCTATTGGTCAATGTATATATGTGTGTGTATATATATATATATATATATATATATATATATATATATATATATATAGATATATATATATATATATATAGACGTTTCAATATGACAAAGGAACAGCACAATGCAGAATATTAAATGAAGATGATCTAGAGTTATGGGAGATGTAATAAAATGGCATTTTTGGAGAGCGGAGCGCCCCCCCCCCTTCATGAGTTTGAGACGTGGTCACTTTCTTGTTACTTAGCTTGTGTTTCTTATAAAAACTTCCAACTGCGGCCTCTGCCATTTAGGAAGAAGCCGGAAAGATAGTCAGTCAGTAGTTTGGCCTTGCGACTCCGCAGCCCTGATCTGTACTGGGGTACAGTATGTGTATCCTTGTTTTTTAACCTCTTAAAGGCCAGCCTTGTTTTATACCTTGAGTGCTGGGCAATTTTATTTTCCTCCTTTCCATCATCTCATTCCATTACTGTTCTTTTACTGTCAAGGGTGCTGATATTGGGGCCATTGTGGGGTACATATAATTTAGGCTAGTTTCACACTAGCATTGTCCTGTCGGAGAAATTACAGCTGTCAGATGGATGGATACAAATGGAATACTTTCCATCCTGGAATGTAATGTAAAGGTAAAAACCACTTTCCATCAGATTTCAGTTATTTTAGTTTTCTTAGCACCTTGTGTTTTTCTTGTCATTGCAGTCTGTGATAAAGGAAAGTGATCCATTTGTATCCATCAGTTTATTGCTTGTTCTGCTGATGGATCACAGAAAATGGATGTTACAATTCTTGTATCAGACTGTATCTGGGGTAATGGGTAAAACAGAATACACTACGATCTGCTGCGGTTTGGTTTGTTTTTTTGTGTGGGCCATATAAGATGATTCACATTATTGTTGCGTTGTTGCATTTCAATCTTTATTTTTTTTTTTCTGTAATTGTTTATTTTTTTCATGCCATGCACAAACTGTGTGATATATTTATTATTATTATATTTTATTATTATTATATTTTATTTTGTTTGCTATTTTACTATATAATTGATTGGTACTATATCTATTTTTATCTTTGTTCAAAAAAAAAAATATTTTTTTTTCATACTTTTTTGGGGCAGAGAAGTATTATAGAGAATAATATACAGACAAATGCCAAATAAAGTGTAATGCTGTCAAACATAGAAATCTATTTATTGCAAAATAGAAAATGCCACAATCCGGTTGCATTAAAAAAAAAAAAAAATTCATTAGATATGTCGGCTCTTGGGTAATTTGCGAGAGCATTTGGCCTCAGTGCTTTGATCCTCCATAAAATCTGCAAGAATAACTACTGTATGTGAATCCAGCCTTGTTTGAATTTTTGAATTATTGATCTTATTGAATCCAATCCACACACGGAGCAATGACTCCTGGATTGTTTAGATTGATACCTTATATCAAACCTATTATATGTGTGAGGCCTGGTTCACATCTGCATTGGTAATCCGTTCGGGGGAGTCCGCATGGGGACCCCCCGAGCGGACTACTGAACACATTGACAAGGGGTGTGCAGTGAAAGCACATGGACCACATAGACTATAACGGGGGTCGTGTGCTTTCCACACAGTCTCCCCACGTGTCATGCGGACAGGAAAGTAGATTGTGAACTTCTTTTCTGTCTGCATGTTCCGTGCGGAGAGCACACAGATCCCATTATAGTCTATTGGGTCCATGGATTTCCCAGGTAACTGCTTTTTTTCTGTGGATTAGTTTCCGTTCATGGGGTCCCCAAGCAGACTCCCTGATTGGAAACCCTTGCACTTATGTGAACCGGGCCTCAGCTTCTGAAGGTAAACAATACTCCTTTGGTTGGCTCCGAGCACCCTGTAATGTGCATTTGTAATACATCATTTGTTTATATCTTTCTTCCTATTTATTCGAGTGTTCAGTATATTAACAAGATAATTTTTCTGGCCCCGGATTGTAGACGTCTGTTTTCCCTCTCTGTTGCAAATGATTTCATGAGGAGGATAAAGGCGTGCTGCTTTTATTGATGTAAAGTTTGGACTTTAGTGAGAAAAAATGATGTACTCGGCATGATGTTATCTGTCCTAGGAGTCAGTCGTGACTCTCATGAAAAGAAGTATTTAGGTAGAAAGGTTTGGTTGCTAAGCGCTGGGCCTCTGCGGCGTCCCCCTCCCGCTCCCAGCCACTAGTATCTATTATTGAGATAACACTACTTTCATAGAAATGGCCGGCCGGCTGCTTTGCCATAGCTGTGCCATTCATCTTTTTCCGCAGAATAAAATTTGATTTTTTGGGAAATATTGTGTTTGTGTACGTCACTGTTACATTCACAGCTCTGGATGTTGACCTTCTTTTAAGTGCTGTTCCTTTTGGCGACTTTGTTGCAAGTCTTAGAGTGCAACGTGTGATAAGGAAATTGTTATGGTGCAATATATATATATATATATATATATATATATATATATATGTCATGCTATTGATAAACAATATATGTAGTTACTAGCATTTACCCTCGACTTCGCCCGTGGGTTGTTGTTGGGGACGATGCACCTGCGCCCCCCCCCCCCCCGCTGCCCACCCCCAAAGTTATCTTTCGCACCCACCCCTCCCACCGTGAACTCCTCCCCTATGGGCTCCCTCCTGCGCAGCACCGTAGTCTCCCCGGGCTACTCAAAGCCATCTCATGCACCCCTTCCTCCCACGTGCCCTCCCTGGTCCCCCAAAACCCACTCACCCTCTTCCCGCGTGCTCCCCTGGCCCCATAAACGCCTTACCCGCACACCCACGGTTGGATCCCTGGACCCACACCCTACAGTGCCCCAGTGTACTCACACAGCCGGCACACCCAATTGATGTGTTGTCCCCTGCAGTGAGGCCCAGTGGCCCCATGAGCTGGGAGTATTCGCCATCTTCTCAGGCGCGCAGATTCTCGACCACCAATTTACTCGTCGGGCCCTTTTCTTGAAGTTTTGTTATTCAAAAGGTTACAAAAATAACTCTGACGTCACATGTGAATACAATGAAAAATTTTCTTTAAAAAATTCTAGTCGTGTGGTATAACCTCAAAGAATGTGTAAGGACTGCTTCTACCTGATGGCGGGTGTTTCCTGGTAATTTATAGTGTTGGCTTTGTTATTTTCTCATTCGGAGGGGGCAGGAGATGGGTGTGACGTGAACAGATCCTCGTAGAGATTGAATGGACAGGTGGCCACATATATTTGTGGTTCTCAATTCACCACAGTCTCCAACCAGACTGCTCGCCAGGTGGGTCGGGGAGGCCACCATCTGTCAGATATCCTATCCACATGATTCAGGAAGTTTGAGATGGGAATACCCCTTTAACAACATGACTGTTTCTAAAAGAAAAAAATCTAAAAAAAAATTCCCACCAGTTCTGGACCAGCGAGCGTTGCTTGTGCAGTTTTACTTTCAATGACTGAGTAAACAATAAGAGAAGTTGTCTGAAACCTCAGAACTAAAGGGGATCTCTCACCACGTGTCTGTTTAACCAAATACCAAAATGCCTCATAAAGTAACAGTTCTGGAGCAACTTTTTTTATAACTCTTTGTTGTGTTGTTTCTCTCTTATTTCTCTTAGAAACTTATGAAAACATTGGCATGAATTGATATTTCATGAGGAATACAAGTGTTTACTTAAACACAAATGTCAGGAGAGGTAACAGGTCTCTTTAATAGTTTGGTGGTCTACAGTCATGGCCAAAAGTTTTGAGAATGACACAAATATTATATTTTCACATGATCTGCTGCCCTCTGTTTTTTATGTGTGTTTGTCAGATGTTTTTATCACATACAGAAATAGAATTGCAATCATATTCTGAGTAATAAAAGCTTATAGTGACAGTTACAATGAGTTAATGCAGCGTTGCAATATTTGCAGTGTTGACCCTTCTTCTTCAGGACCTCTGCAATTCTCCCTGGCAGCTCTCAATCACCTTCTGGACCAAATCTTGACTGATAGCCGTCCATTCTTGCACAATCAATGCTTGCATTTTGTCAGAATTTGCAGGTTTTTGTTTGTCCACCCGTCTCTTGATGATTGACCACAAGTTCTCAATGGGATTAAGATCTGGGGAGTTTCCAGGCCATGGACCCCAAATCTCTCTGTTTTGTTCCCTGAGCCATTTAGTTCTCCCCTTTGCTTTATGGCAAGGTGCTCCATCATGCTGGAGAAGGCATTGTTGATGGCCAAACTGCTCTTGGACGGTTGGGAGAAGTTGGTCTTGGAGGACATTCTGGTCTCATTCTTTATTCATGGCTGTGTTTTTAGGAAAGACTGTGAGAGAGCCGATTCCCTTGGCTGAGAAGCCACCCCACACATGAATGGTTTCAGGATGCTTTACAGTTGGCATGAGACAAGACTGGTGGTAGCGCTCACCTCCTCTTCTCCCAATAAGCTGTTTTCCAGATGTCCCAATCAAAAAGGGGATTCATCAGAGACAATGACTTTACCCCAGTCCTCAGCAGTCCACTCCCTGGACCTTCTGCAGAATATCAGTCTCCCTGATGTTTTTTCTGGAGAGAAGTGGCTTCTTTGCTGCCCTCCTTGAGACCAGGCCTTGCTCCAAAAGTCTCCACCTCACAGTGCGTGCAGATGCTCTCACACCTGCCTGCTGCCATTCCTGAGCAAGCTCTGCACTGCTGGTAGCCCGATCCCGTAGCTGAAACACTTTTAAGAGACTGTCCTGGCGCTTGCTGGTCTTTCTTGGGCGCCCTGGAGCCTTTTTGCCAATGATGGAACCTCTCTCCTTGAAGTTCTTAATGATGCAATAGATTGTTGACTGAGGTGCAATCTTTCTAGCTGCGATCCTCTTCCCTGTTAAGAGGAAAAGGGGACCAAAGGTCCGTTGAGGGAGAACTGCGCACACTGGTATGTTTAAGAAGATGGTAAACCAGGGTCCAATCACATAGGGTTTATTGGGTAGTTAAAAATACAGCATATAGCACGACGCGTTTCGGGCATTACACTGGCCCTTTCTCAAGTGCAAAAAACGAGAGCTGTAGGATGATACAATAAAACGTACTAAATAAAAACATAAAATAATATAAGGGGACCATCAAGGTATAATCAAACAAACAAGAGGGCGTCTGACCCATTAGAATGCATCAACATATATTGAAAGATATATATGTATACATTTAAAGGAAAACAAAAATTGGTTTTGACATTCTGTAAAAAATCAATTACATGACGTGCTATATGCTGTATTTTTAATTACCCAATAAACCCTATGTGATTGGACCCTGGTTTACCATCTTCTTAAACATACCAGTGTGCGCGGTTCTCCCTCAATGGACCTTTGGTCCCCTTTTCCTCTTCAGTATATCCTCCGGTTCTCCGGTGATGGATTGAACTGCTACCGCTCTCACCCTAATACGATTTCAAGTGTTGTGACTGTTCACAACCTCATAAGGTGAGAGGCCATCTGGTCCACGTTAATACTTACCCAGTTTTTAATCATTTGTGTACTCTCAAATACTACACTTAGTGCGCTCGGTGTCTTTGTTTTTGTTTTATATTACTCTTCCCTGTTCGGCCATTTTTGTGCAGTGCAATGATGACTGCACGTGTTTCTTTAGAGATAACCATGGTTAACAGAAGAGAAACAATGATGCCAAGCACCAGCCTCCTTTTATAGTGTCCAGTGGTGTCATTCTTACTTAATCATGACAGATTGATCTCCAGCCCTGTCCTCATCAACACCCACACCTGTGTTAATGGAGCAATCACTGAAACGATGTTAGCTGGTCCTTTTAAGGCAGGGCTGCAATGATGTTGAAATGTGTTTTGGGGGATAAAGTTCATTTTCTTGGCAAATATTGACTTTGCAAGTAACTGCTGTTAAGCTGATCACTCTTTATAACATTCTGGAGTATATGCAAATTGCCATTAGGAAAACTGAAGCAGTAGACTTTGTAAAAATTACTATTTGTATCATTCTCAAAACTTTTGGCCATGACTGTAATGCCACCCCCCATTATTCAGGACATACAGCTATGGGAAAAGAGGCCTCTCATGTCTTTGTAAGAAATCTTAAAACCTACCTAGGAGGCGCTCATTAAATTACTGCATTTGTTCCTACATTGACTTCCATGTAGAAACATATGCTGCTTGCTCATTTACCCGCTTGCACATAAGTTGAGATCCCAGGATTCTACATGCAGAAGCCGGGGATGGGTCACCAGGGAAAGTGTTCTAGTGGTTGTATTGATCTAGATTCGTCCAGTGATAAAGCAGAGATAAGCCGGCTTTGTCCTGATTGTAATTACTGGTAATTAGTGTGTGGGATACGTGCTGCCAGTATTGTCACCCATTATCTAATGATCCTTCATGGAGAAGACTAAGGCTTTATTCAGACGACTGATGTGCAAAACCACCATGAAAAAAGGACACTGCTGTGCCGTGTGTGAATATACCCTGACTTATCGACTCTCTTACCAGTTTGCTGCTGTCTCTTCTCACTTCCTGTATTCTTCCACAAGCTGCTGGGCTGGCTTTGACTGTTAGATAGAGAGTACTCTGTGAAGTTTCTCAGTAGATATAGACATATCAGAGAGAGATTATGTATTGTAATTACTAGAAATATAGAAACATGCAGATCAAATACTGTGCACAGTAAATGTATATTACATTACACAGGTTTAAAGAATACTTACATAGCAGGCAAACAAAGCAGCATCTCTAAACACAATGTATTAGGGAAACCCATGAATTTACATAAGCTAGCTGTATACATAGGATCCTTGAGATGGGAGTACCCCTTTAGCTTACATAGGCAAAGAACAATTACTATAGCAATCGTTTTCACTCCGTACAGTTTCATTGATTTGGCAAGACGTTTGCTCCCGATTTTATAATGACTTTTTTGTGCCACCTAAAAGCAAAGAAGTGTTTCCTTGTTTATTGTGATTGCTGGCACATTTACTAGGAGTAGTTATCAGAAATGAGTATTCCTAGGGCTAGTTCACACGGGGCAAAATGGTCAGGATTTTGATGCAGAATCCGCGTCAAAACCCTTCCGCCCCCCCATTGAAATCAATGGGAGCCGGTGATTTCCTTTTTCCGCAAGCGGTTTGTTCCCACTCGCGGAAAAAAGAAGCGAGCTGCCCTTTCTTCAGGCGGATTCCACGGTTGATTCAGCCCCGGAATCCGCCTCACGACACCTCCCTCCCTCCGCCCCTGCATTTGCAGTCCACGGTCTATGGATCTCCTATATTATGGTCATTTGGGCTTTTCTCAGCTTTGTTTGCTATAAGTTCACACTGAGTAAACGCTAGCTTATTTTGTAGAGTAAAATTACACTTGTAAATTTTGCTATCCCATTGACTTCAATGATATTTTTTACACATGTAAAAATACGCCTGTAAAAATATGCTTGTAAAATGTCATTGAAGTCAATGGGAGTCTTATTTTTACACGTGTATTTTGCAAAAATACATGCACGTTTACTCAGTGTGAATGCACAGTTACTTTTGACAGCATTACATGGAAAAAAAAATAAAAATCAGTACTTCGCCCCATTGTACATAGCCAAAGCCTCAGGGAGAAAAATAAAATGTGCTGCAGCCATAATGAGGCTACTAGCAGCAGAAAAAAATGATACGACTCCATGTATGAAGGTTTATACAGCTGGAACAGATTGTCCAGAAAGACCCTGAACAGGTTTTAGTTTTTCAGAACTGAGAATATTCTTTAGGGGGTTATTTCCATTTTGGTAAATGACTGCTGAGACAGGAGACACTAGCTGCAAGTCCTGACCAGGGGGTAATTGCTCTGTGCTGTGTCCGAAACTTGCATAAAAGTGAATGGGAGATACTAACAGCGTGACATCACTAAACCACATGGATCCCAGAAGAGCTGCCCTGGTAGTCAGGACTTGTGCCGTGTAACACGCTGGAATCTACTTGGGTGAGGCGGTGACCCCCTATAAACCTTAATTTTACAATTTACATCTCATTGTCTATAACAAAGTGAGTTCGCTGTGTGAATAGGCTGCAATACTTATCTTGTAGTAATCTGAGAGCTCCATGAAGTCCTGTACAAACACTGTGGGGTTGATGAATGACGCGACTTTAATTGTTCCCTATGAAAGAACATTGCGTGCCCCTATAGGGGACAAGTCAAGTTGTAACTTTGAAACTCGATTTGTTTTCAGATCAAAAGCTTTTCTGACTTACATAAAAATGGGCCCAAAGCCAGGACTAGCGACATGAGAGAAAGTAGCAGCGCTCACCTGTTTAATCCCAGTACGCGGGCCTCCATGTTTATTGGGCTGCAGCAATGATGTGCCATATACCCCACAGTGTATATAGCTAATCCGCTGCTAAATAAATAAAGCCCAGCAGGGAGCGCCAGGGAGGCAGCGCGGGAAGCTGGAATTACTGGCGTGGGGTTGATATTTAAACCAGCCATCTCTGCCCCCCTCGGTATTAGGGCTAGTTCACACGGGAAAAGGAGGTGGATTTTGACAGCGGATTTCGCCTCCATACAATGGTGGTCTATGTAGAGGGCTAGCGGGTTTTTTTTTTACTCTAGTGTTTTTTTCCGCTAGGCAAAAAAAGAAGCGACATGACCTTTCTTCAAGCGTTTTCCACCTGAAGAAAGCAATAGAAGTGAATGGGAAGCTAAAAAGGCGCATTTTTGGGGGCCTATTCTCTTTGTGGAGCTCCTGAGTACGCGGCTCCTCGGCACTCCCTTGTCCCCTCCTGAGTACGCGGCTCCTCGGCACTCCCTTGTCCCCTCCTGTGTACGCGGCTCCTCCGCACTCCCTTGTCCCCTCCTGTGTACGCGGCTCCTCCGCACTCCCTTGTCCCCTCCTGAGTACGCGGCTCCTCCGCACTCCCTTGTCCCCTCCTGTGTACGCGGCTCCTCGTCACTCCCTTGTCCCCTCCTGTGTACGCGGCTCCTCGTCACTCCCTTGTCCCCTCCTGAGTACGCGGCTCCTCCGCACTCCCTTGTCCCCTCCTGTGTACGCGGCTCCTCCGCACTCCCTTGTCCCCTCCTGTGTACGCGGCTCCTCCGCACTCCCTTGTCCCCTCCTGTGTACGCGGCTCCTCCGCACTCCCTTGTCCCCTCCTGTGTACGCGGCTCCTCCGCACTCCCTTGTCCCCTCCTGTGTACGCGGCTCCTCTGCACTCCCTTGTCCCCTCCTGTGTACGCGGCTCCTCCGCACTCCCTTGTCCCCTCCTGAGTACGCGGCTCCTCCGCACTCCCTTGTCCCCTCCTGTGTACGCGGCTCCTCGTCACTCCCTTGTCCCCTCCTGAGTATGCGGCTCCTCCGCACTCCCTTGTCCCCTCCTGTGTACGCGGCTCCTCCGCACTCCCTTGTCCCCTCCTGAGTACGCGGCTCCTCCGCACTCCCTTGTCCTCTCCTGTGTACGCGGCTCCTCGGCACTCCCTTGTCCCCTCCTGTGTACGCGGCTCCTCCGCACTCCCTTGTCCCCTCCTGTGTACGCGGCTCCTCCGCACTCCCTTGTCCCCTCCTGTGTACGCGGCTCCTCCGCACTCCCTTGTCCCCTCCTGTGTACGCGGCTCCTCCGCACTCCCTTGTCCCCTCCTGTGTACGCGGCTCCTCGGCACTCCCTTGTCCCCTCCTGTGTACGCGGCTCCTCGGCACTCCCTTGTCCCCTCCTGTGTACGCGGCTCCTCGTCACTCCCTTGTCCCCTCCTGAGTACGCGGCTCCTCCGCACTCCCTTGTCCCCTCCTGTGTACGCGGCTCCTCCGCACTCCCTTGTCCCCTCCTGTGTACGCGGCTCCTCCGCACTCCCTTGTCCCCTCCTGTGTACGCGGCTCCTCCGCACTCCCTTGTCCCCTCCTGTGTACGCGGCTCCTCCGCACTCCCTTGTCCCCTCCTGTGTACGCGGCTCCTCGGCACTCCCTTGTCCCCTCCTGTGTACGCGGCTCCTCCGCACTCCCTTGTCCCCTCCTGTGTACGCGGCTCCTCCGCACTCCCTTGTCCCCTCCTGTGTACGCGGCTCCTCGGCACTCCCTTGTCCCCTCCTGTGTACGCGGCTCCTCGGCACTCCCTTGTCCCCTCCTGTGTACGCGGCTCCTCCGCACTCCCTTGTCCCCTCCTGTGTACGCGGCTCCTCCGCACTCCCTTGTCCTCTACTGAGTACGCGGCTCCTCCGCACTCCCTTGTCCCCTCCTGTGTACGCGGCTCCTCCGCACTCCCTTGTCCCCTCCTGTGTACGCGGCTCCTCGGCACTCCCTTGTCCCCTCCTGTGTACGCGGCTCCTCGTCACTCCCTTGTCCCCTCCTGTGTACGCGGCTCCTCCGCACTCCCTTGTCCCCTCCTGTGTACGCGGCTCCTCCGCACTCCCTTGTCCCCTCCTGTGTACGCGGCTCCTCGTCACTCCCTTGTCCCCTCCTGTGTACGCGGCTCCTCCGCACTCCCTTGTCCCCTCCTGTGTACGCGGCTCCTCGTCACTCCCTTGTCCCCTCCTGTGTACGCGGCTCCTCCGCACTCCCTTGTCCCCTCCTGTGTACGCGGCTCCTCGGCACTCCCTTGTCCCCTCCTGTGTACGCGGCTCCTCCGCACTCCCTTGTCCCCTCCTGTGTACGCGGCTCCTCCGCACTCCCTTGTCCCCTCCTGTGTACGCGGCTCCTCCGCACTCCCTTGTCCCCTCCTGTGTACGCGGCTCCTCCGCACTCCCTTGTCCTCTCCTGTGTACGCGGCTCCTCCGCACTCCCTTGTCCCCTCCTGTGTACGCGGCTCCTCGTCACTCCCTTGTCCCCTCCTGAGTACGCGGCTCCTCCGCACTCCCTTGTCCCCTCCTGTGTACGCGGCTCCTCCGCACTCCCTTGTCCCCTCCTGTGTACGCGGCTCCTCCGCACTCCCTTGTCCCCTCCTGTGTACGCGGCTCCTCCGCACTCCCTTGTCCCCTCCTGTGTACGCGGCTCCTCCGCACTCCCTTGTCCCCTCCTGTGTACGCGGCTCCTCCGCACTCCCTTGTCCCCTCCTGTGTACGCGGCTCCTCCGCACTCCCTTGTCCCCTCCTGTGTACGCGGCTCCTCCGCACTCCCTTGTCCCCTCCTGTGTACGCGGCTCCTCCGCACTCCCTTGTCCCCTCCTGAGTACGCGGCTCCTCCGCACTCCCTTGTCCCCTCCTGTGTACGCGGCTCCTCGTCACTCCCTTGTCCCCTCCTGAGTACGCGGCTCCTCCGCACTCCCTTGTCCCCTCCTGTGTACGCGGCTCCTCCGCACTCCCTTGTCCCCTCCTGAGTACGCGGCTCCTCCGCACTCCCTTGTCCTCTCCTGTGTACGCGGCTCCTCGGCACTCCCTTGTCCCCTCCTGTGTACGCGGCTCCTCCGCACTCCCTTGTCCCCTCCTGTGTACGCGGCTCCTCCGCACTCCCTTGTCCCCTCCTGTGTACGCGGCTCCTCCGCACTCCCTTGTCCCCTCCTGTGTACGCGGCTCCTCCGCACTCCCTTGTCCCCTCCTGTGTACGCGGCTCCTCGGCACTCCCTTGTCCCCTCCTGTGTACGCGGCTCCTCGGCACTCCCTTGTCCCCTCCTGTGTACGCGGCTCCTCGTCACTCCCTTGTCCCCTCCTGAGTACGCGGCTCCTCCGCACTCCCTTGTCCCCTCCTGTGTACGCGGCTCCTCCGCACTCCCTTGTCCCCTCCTGTGTACGCGGCTCCTCCGCACTCCCTTGTCCCCTCCTGTGTACGCGGCTCCTCCGCACTCCCTTGTCCCCTCCTGTGTACGCGGCTCCTCCGCACTCCCTTGTCCCCTCCTGTGTACGCGGCTCCTCGGCACTCCCTTGTCCCCTCCTGTGTACGCGGCTCCTCCGCACTCCCTTGTCCCCTCCTGTGTACGCGGCTCCTCGGCACTCCCTTGTCCCCTCCTGTGTACGCGGCTCCTCCGCACTCCCTTGTCCCCTCCTGTGTACGTGGCTCCTCCGCACTCCCTTGTCCCCTCCTGTGTACGCGGCTCCTCGGCACTCCCTTGTCCCCTCCTGTGTACGCGGCTCCTCCGCACTCCCTTGTCCCCTCCTGTGTACGCGGCTCCTCCGCACTCCCTTGTCCTCTACTGAGTACGCGGCTCCTCCGCACTCCCTTGTCCCCTCCTGTGTACGCGGCTCCTCCGCACTCCCTTGTCCCCTCCTGTGTACGCGGCTCCTCGGCACTCCCTTGTCCCCTCCTGTGTACGCGGCTCCTCGTCACTCCCTTGTCCCCTCCTGTGTACGCGGCTCCTCCGCACTCCCTTGTCCCCTCCTGTGTACGCGGCTCCTCCGCACTCCCTTGTCCCCTCCTGTGTACGCGGCTCCTCGTCACTCCCTTGTCCCCTCCTGTGTACGCGGCTCCTCCGCACTCCCTTGTCCCCTCCTGTGTACGCGGCTCCTCGTCACTCCCTTGTCCCCTCCTGTGTACGCGGCTCCTCCGCACTCCCTTGTCCCCTCCTGTGTACGCGGCTCCTCGGCACTCCCTTGTCCCCTCCTGTGTACGCGGCTCCTCCGCACTCCCTTGTCCCCTCCTGTGTACGCGGCTCCTCCGCACTCCCTTGTCCCCTCCTGTGTACGCGGCTCCTCCGCACTCCCTTGTCCCCTCCTGTGTACGCGGCTCCTCCGCACTCCCTTGTCCTCTCCTGTGTACGCGGCTCCTCCGCACTCCCTTGTCCCCTCCTGTGTACGCGGCTCCTCGTCACTCCCTTGTCCCCTCCTGAGTACGCGGCTCCTCCGCACTCCCTTGTCCCCTCCTGTGTACGCGGCTCCTCCGCACTCCCTTGTCCCCTCCTGTGTACGCGGCTCCTCGGCACTCCCTTGTCCCCTCCTGTGTACGCGGCTCCTCCGCACTCCCTTGTCCCCTCCTGTGTACGCGGCTCCTCCGCACTCCCTTGTCCCCTCCTGTGTACGCGGCTCCTCGTCACTCCCTTGTCCCCTCCTGAGTACGCGGCTCCTCCGCACTCCCTTGTCCCCTCCTGTGTACGCGGCTCCTCCGCACTCCCTTGTCCCCTCCTGTGTACGCGGCTCCTCCGCACTCCCTTGTCCCCTCCTGTGTACGCGGCTCCTCCGCACTCCCTTGTCCCCTCCTGTGTACGCGGCTCCTCCGCACTCCCTTGTCCTCTCCTGTGTACGCGGCTCCTCGGCTCCGTCATGTGCTGCTGTTCTCCGGCTCAGATGACAGGATTTCCCCGCCGCCGCCTCCTGTCAGCTCCTGTCCGGGGGCGGGGCCGCTCATTACACGACCGGCCGTCCAGCAGCCCGCACCGGCATCACCACCCGGGATAGCAGGTAAGGCAGTCCGTGTGAGGGGGCGCTGTGCCGGGGTCTCCTCCGCTTCTAGTCACGGTGGGTGTCGCTACTCGGTGCTGCTGAGCCGGGGCTGTGCTGGAATAGCAGAGAGGAGTCTCCATAGCAGGAAATACTTCCCTAGAAATCAACCAGGAAAAGCTGTTTTATTCTAGTTATTTCTGCTGTATATAGAGTATATACTCTCTGTCTATGTATATAGTATATAGTGAGGGCACAGGCTGTATACTGGGCTGTGTGTGACCCCTGACATCCTAGTGACCACACAGTATGGCTGCCATCATGTACCAGAGATTACACATCTGTCTCTATGTATATAGTATATAGTGGGGGCACAGGCTGTATACTGGGCTGTGTGTGACCCCTGACATCCTAGTGACCGCAGTATGGCTGCCATCATGTACCAGAGATTACACATCTGTCTATGTATATAGTATATAGTGGGGGCACAGGCTGTATACTGGGCTGTGTGTGACCCCTGACATCCTAGTGACCGCAGTATGGCTGCCATCATGTACCAGAGATTACACATCTGTCTATGTATATAGTATATAGTGGGGGCACAGGCTGTATACTGGGCTGTGTGTGACCCCTGACATCCTAGTGACCGCAGTATGGCTGCCATCATGTACCAGAGATTACACATCTGTCTATGTATATAGTATATAGTGGGGGCACAGGCTGTATACTGGGCTGTGTGTGACCCCTGACATCCTAGTGACCACACAGTATGGCTGCCATCATGTACCAGAGATTACACATCTGTCTATGTATATAGTATATAGTGAGGGCACAGGCTGTATACTGGGCTGTGTGTGACCCCTGACATCCTAGTGACCACACAGTATGGCTGCCATCATGTACCAGAGATTACACATCTGTCTATGTATATAGTATATAGTGAGGGCACAGGCTGTATACTGGGCTGTGTGTGACCCCTGACATCCTAGTGACCACACAGTATGGCTGCCATCATGTACCAGAGATTACACATCTGTCTATGTATATAGTATATAGTGGGGGCACAGGCTGTATACTGGGCTGTGTGTGACCCCTGACATCCTAGTGACCACACAGTATGGCTGCCATCATGTACCAGAGATTACACATCTGTCTATCTATATAGTATATAGTGAGAGCACAGGCTGTATACTGGGCTGTGTGTGACCCCTGACATCCTAGTGACCACACAGTATGGCTGCCATCATGTACCAGAGATTACACATCTGTCTATCTATATAGTATATAGTGAGAGCACAGGCTGTATACTGGGCTGTGTGTGACCCCTGACATCCTAGTGACCGCACAGTATGGCTGCCATCATGTACCAGAGATTACACATCTGTCTATGTATATAGTATATAGTGAGGGCACAGGCTGTATACTGGGCTGTGTGTGACCCCTGACATCCTAGTGACCACACAGTATGGCTGCCATCATGTACCAGAGATTACATATCTGTCTATGTATATGGTATATAGTGAGGGCACAGGCTGTATACTGGGCTGTGTGTGACCCCTGACATCCTAGTGACCACACAGTATGGCTGCCATCATGTACCAGAGATTACACATCTGTCTATGTATATAGTATATAGTGAGAGCACAGGCTGTATACTGGGCTGTGTGTGACCCCTGACATCCTAGTGACCACACAGTATGGCTGCCATCATGTACCAGAGATTACACATCTGTCTATGTATATAGTATATAGTGGGGGCACAGGCTGTATACTGGGCTGTGTGTGACCCCTGACATCCTAGTGACCACACAGTATGGCTGCCATCATGTACCAGAGATTACACATCTGTCTATGTATATAGTATATAGTGGGGGCACAGGCTGTATACTGGGCTGTGTGTGACCCCTGACATCCTAGTGACCACACAGTATGGCTGCCATCATGTACCAGAGATTACACATCTGTCTATGTATATAGTATATAGTGGGGGCACAGGCTGTATACTGGGCTGTGTGTGACCCCTGACATCCTAGTGACCACACAGTATGGCTGCCATCATGTACCAGAGATTACACATCTGTCTATGTATATAGTATATAGTGAGGGCACAGGCTGTATACTGGGCTGTGTGTGACCCCTGACATCCTAGTGACCACACAGTATGGCTGCCATCATGTACCAGAGATTACACATCTGTCTATGTATATAGTATATAGTGAGGGCACAGGCTGTATACTGGGCTGTGTGTGACCCCTGACATCCTAGTGACCACACAGTATGGCTGCCATCATGTACCAGAGATTACACATCTGTCTATGTATATAGTATATAGTGGGGGCACAGGCTGTATACTGGGCTGTGTGTGACCCCTGACATCCTAGTGACCACACAGTATGGCTGCCATCATGTACCAGAGATTACACATCTGTCTATCTATATAGTATATAGTGGGGGCACAGGCTGTATACTGGGCTGTGTGTGACCCCTGACATCCTAGTGACCACACAGTATGGCTGCCATCATGTACCAGAGATTACACATCTGTCTATGTATATAGTATATAGTGGGGGCACAGGCTGTATACTGGGCTGTGTGTGACCCCTGACATCCTAGTGACCACACAGTATGGCTGCCATCATGTACCAGAGATTACACATCTGTCTATGTATATAGTATATAGTGGGGGCACAGGCTGTATACTGGGCTGTGTGTGACCCCTGACATCCTAGTGACCACACAGTATGGCTGCCATCATGTACCAGAGATTACACATCTGTCTATGTATATAGTATATAGTGGGGGCACAGGCTGTATACTGGGCTGTGTGTGACCCCTGACATCCTAGTGACCACACAGTATGGCTGCCATCATGTACCAGAGATTACACATCTGTCTATGTATATAGTATATAGTGAGGGCACAGGCTGTATACTGAGCTGTGTGTGACCCCTGACATCCTAGTGACCACACAGTATGGCTGCCATCATGTACCAGAGATTACACATCTGTCTATGTATATAGTATATAGTGGGGGCACAGGCTGTATACTGAGCTGTGTGTGACCCCTGACATCCTAGTGACCACACAGTATGGCTGCCATCATGTACCAGAGATTACACATCTGTCTATGTATATAGTATATAGTGGGGGCACAGGCTGTATACTGGGCTGTGTGTGACCCCTGACATCCTAGTGACCACACAGTATGGCTGCCATCATGTACCAGAGATTACACATCTGTCTATGTATATAGTATATAGTGGGGGCACAGGCTGTATACTGGGCTGTGTGTGACCCCTGACATCCTAGTGACCACACAGTATGGCTGCCATCATGTACCAGAGATTACACATCTGTCTATGTATATAGTATATAGTGAGGGCACAGGCTGTATACTGGGCTGTGTGTGACCCCTGACATCCTAGTGACCACACAGTATGGCTGCCATCATGTACCAGAGATTACACATCTGTCTATGTATATAGTATATAGTGAGGGCACAGGCTGTATACTGGGCTGTGTGTGACCCCTGACATCCTAGTGACCACACAGTATGGCTGCCATCATGTACCAGAGATTACACATCTGTCTCTATGTATATAGTATATAGTGAGGGCACAGGCTGTATACTGGGCTGTGTGTGACCCCTGACATCCTAGTGACCACAGTATGGCTGCCATCATGTACCAGAGATTACACATCTGTCTATGTATATAGTATATAGTGGGGGCACAGGCTGTATACTGGGCTGTGTGTGACCCCTGACATCCTAGTGACCACACAGTATGGCTGCCATCATGTACCAGAGATTACATATCTGTCTATGTATATAGTATATAGTGAGGGCACAGGCTGTATACTGGGCTGTGTGTGACCCCTGACATCCTAGTGACCACACAGTATGGCTGCCATCATGTACCAGAGATTACACATCTGTCTATGTATATAGTATATAGTGGGGGCACAGGCTGTATACTGGGCTGTGTGTGACCCCTGACATCCTAGTGACCGCACAGTATGGCTGCCATCATGTACCAGAGATTACACATCTGTCTATGTATATAGTATATAGTGAGGGCACAGGCTGTATACTGAGCTGTGTGTGACCCCTGACATCCTAGTGACCACACAGTATGGCTGCCATCATGTACCAGAGATTACACATCTGTCTATGTATATAGTATATAGTGGGGGCACAGGCTGTATACTGGGCTGTGTGTGACCCCTGACATCCTAGTGACCGCACAGTATGGCTGCCATCATGTACCAGAGATTACACATCTGTCTATGTATATAGTGGGGGCACAGGCTGTATACTGGGCTGTGTGTGACCCCTGACATCCTAGTGACCACACAGTATGGCTGCCATCATGTACCAGAGATTACACATCTGTCTATGTGTATAGTATATAGTGAGGGCACAGGCTGTATACTGAGCTGTGTGTGACCCCTGACATCCTAGTGACCACACAGTATGGCTGCCATCATGTACCAGAGATTACACATCTGTCTATGTATATAGTATATAGTGAGGGCACAGGCTGTATACTGGGCTGTGTGTGACCCCTGACATCCTAGTGACCACACAGTATGGCTGCCATCATGTACCAGAGATTACACATCTGTCTATGTATATAGTATATAGTGAGGGCACAGGCTGTATACTGGGCTGTGTGTGACCCCTGACATCCTAGTGACCACACAGTATGGCTGCCATCATGTACCAGAGATTACACATCTGTCTATGTATATAGTATATAGTGGGGGCACAGGCTGTATACTGGGCTGTGTGTGACCCCTGACATCCTAGTGACCACACAGTATGGCTGCCATCATGTACCAGAGATTACACATCTGTCTATGTATATAGTATATAGTGAGGGCACAGGCTGTATACTGAGCTGTGTGTGACCCCTGACATCCTAGTGACCACACAGTATGGCTGCCATCATGTACCAGAGATTACACATCTGTCTATGTATATAGTATATAGTGGGGCACAGGCTGTATACTGGGCTGTGTGTGACCCCTGACATCCTAGTGACCACACAGTATGGCTGCCATCATGTACCAGAGATTACACATCTGTCTATGTATATAGTATATAGTGAGGGCACAGGCTGTATACTGGGCTGTGTGTGACCCCTGACATCCTAGTGACCACACAGTATGGCTGCCATCATGTACCAGAGATTACACATCTGTCTATGTATATAGTATATAGTGAGGGCACAGGCTGTATACTGGGCTGTGTGTGACCCCTGACATCCTAGTGACCACACAGTATGGCTGCCATCATGTACCAGAGATTACACATCTGTCTATGTATATAGTATATAGTGAGGGCACAGGCTGTATACTGGGCTGTGTGTGACCCCTGACATCCTAGTGACCACACAGTATGGCTGCCATCATGTACCAGAGATTACACATCTGTCTATGTATATAGTATATAGTGAGGGCACAGGCTGTATACTGGGCTGTGTGTGACCCCTGACATCCTAGTGACCACACAGTATGGCTGCCATCATGTACCAGAGATTACACATCTGTCTATGTATATAGTATATAGTGGGGGCACAGGCTGTATACTGGGCTGTGTGTGACCCCTGACATCCTAGTGACCACACAGTATGGCTGCCATCATGTACCAGAGATTACACATCTGTCTATGTATATAGTATATAGTGGGGGCACAGGCTGTATACTGGGCTGTGTGTGACCCCTGACATCCTAGTGACCACACAGTATGGCTGCCATCATGTACCAGAGATTACACATCTGTCTATGTATATAGTATATAGTGGGGGCACAGGCTGTATACTGGGCTGTGTGTGACCCCTGACATCCTAGTGACCACACAGTATGGCTGCCATCATGTACCAGAGATTACACATCTGTCTATGTATATAGTATATAGTGGGGGCACAGGCTGTATACTGGGCTGTGTGTGACCCCTGACATCCTAGTGACCACACAGTATGGCTGCCATCATGTACCAGAGATTACACATCTGTCTATGTATATAGTATATAGTGGGGGCACAGGCTGTATACTGGGCTGTGTGTGACCCCTGACATCCTAGTGACCACACAGTATGGCTGCCATCATGTACCAGAGATTACACATCTGTCTATGTATATAGTATATAGTGGGGGCACAGGCTGTATACTGGGCTGTGTGTGACCCCTGACATCCTAGTGACCACACAGTATGGCTGCCATCATGTACCAGAGATTACACATCTGTCTATGTATATAGTATATAGTGAGGGGCACAGGCTGTATACTGGGCTGTGTGTGACCCCTGACATCCTAGTGACCACACAGTATGGCTGCCATCATGTACCAGAGATTACACATCTGTCTATGTATATAGTATATAGTGAGGGCACAGGCTGTATACTGGGCTGTGTGTGACCCCTGACATCCTAGTGACCACACAGTATGGCTGCCATCATGTACCAGAGATTACACATCTGTCTATGTATATAGTATATAGTGGGGGCACAGGCTGTATACTGGGCTGTGTGTGACCCCTGACATCCTAGTGACCACACAGTATGGCTGCCATCATGTACCAGAGATTACACATCTGTCTATGTATATAGTATATAGTGGGGGCACAGGCTGTATACTGGGCTGTGTGTGACCCCTGACATCCTAGTGACCACACAGTATGGCTGCCATCATGTACCAGAGATTACACATCTGTCTATGTATATAGTATATAGTGAGGGCACAGGCTGTATACTGGGCTGTGTGTGACCCCTGACATCCTAGTGACCACACAGTATGGCTGCCATCATGTACCAGAGATTACACATCTGTCTATGTATATAGTATATAGTGAGGGCACAGGCTGTATACTGGGCTGTGTGTGACCCCTGACATCCTAGTGACCACACAGTATGGCTGCCATCATGTACCAGAGATTACACATCTGTCTATGTATATAGTATATAGTGAGGGCACAGGCTGTATACTGGGCTGTGTGTGACCCCTGACATCCTAGTGACCACAGTATGGCTGCCATCATGTACCAGAGATTACACATCTGTCTATGTATATAGTATATAGTGGGGGCACAGGCTGTATACTGGGCTGTGTGTGACCCCTGACATCCTAGTGACCACACAGTATGGCTGCCATCATGTACCAGAGATTACACATCTGTCTATGTATATAGTATATAGTGAGGGCACAGGCTGTATACTGGGCTGTGTGTGACCCCTGACATCCTAGTGACCACACAGTATGGCTGCCATCATGTACCAGAGATTACACATCTGTCTATGTATATAGTATATAGTGGAGGGCACAGGCTGTATACTGGGCTGTGTGTGACCCCTGACATCCTAGTGACCACACAGTATGGCTGCCATCATGTACCAGAGATTACACATCTGTCTATGTATATAGTGGGGGCACAGGCTGTATACTGGGCTGTGTGTGACCCCTGACATCCTAGTGACCACACAGTATGGCTGCCATCATGTACCAGAGATTACACATCTGTCTATGTTATAGTATATAGTGAGGGCACAGGCTGTATACTGAGCTGTGTGTGACCCCTGACATCCTAGTGACCACACAGTATGGCTGCCATCATGTACCAGAGATTACACATCTGTCTATGTATATAGTATATAGTGAGGGCACAGGCTGTATACTGGGCTGTGTGTGACCCCTGACATCCTAGTGACCACACAGTATGGCTGCCATCATGTACCAGAGATTACACATCTGTCTATGTATATAGTATATAGTGAGGGCACAGGCTGTATACTGGGCTGTGTGTGACCCCTGACATCCTAGTGACCACACAGTATGGCTGCCATCATGTACCAGAGATTACACATCTGTCTATGTATATAGTATATAGTGGAGGGCACAGGCTGTATACTGGGCTGTGTGTGACCCCTGACATCCTAGTGACCACACAGTATGGCTGCCATCATGTACCAGAGATTACACATCTGTCTATGTATATAGTATATAGTGAGGGCACAGGCTGTATACTGAGCTGTGTGTGACCCCTGACATCCTAGTGACCACACAGTATGGCTGCCATCATGTACCAGAGATTACACATCTGTCTATGTATATAGTATATAGTGAGGGCACAGGCTGTATACTGAGCTGTGTGTGACCCCTGACATCCTAGTGACCACACAGTATGGCTGCCATCATGTACCAGAGATTACACATCTGTCTATGTATATAGTATATAGTGAGGGCACAGGCTGTATACTGGGCTGTGTGTGACCCCTGACATCCTAGTGACCACACAGTATGGCTGCCATCATGTACCAGAGATTACACATCTGTCTATGTATATAGTATATAGTGAGGGCACAGGCTGTATACTGAGCTGTGTGTGACCCCTGACATCCTAGTGACCACACAGTATGGCTGCCATCATGTACCAGAGATTACACATCTGTCTCTATGTATATAGTATATAGTGAGGGCACAGGCTGTATACTGGGCTGTGTGTGACCCCTGACATCCTAGTGACCACACAGTATGGCTGCCATCATGTACCAGAGATTACACATCTGTCTATGTATATAGTATATAGTGAGGGCACAGGCTGTATACTGGCTGTGTGTGACCCCTGACATCCTAGTGACCACACAGTATGGCTGCCATCATGTACCAGAGATTACACATCTGTCTATGTATATAGTATATAGTGAGGGCACAGGCTGTATACTGGGCTGTGTGTGACCCCTGACATCCTAGTGACCACACAGTATGGCTGCCATCATGTACCAGAGATTACACATCTGTCTATGTATATAGTATATAGTGAGGGCACAGGCTGTATACTGGGCTGTGTGTGACCCCTGACATCCTAGTGACCACACAGTATGGCTGCCATCATGTACCAGAGATTACACATCTGTCTATGTATATAGTATATAGTGAGGGCACAGGCTGTATACTGGGCTGTGTGTGACCCCTGACATCCTAGTGACCACACAGTATGGCTGCCATCATGTACCAGAGATTACACATCTGTCTCTATGTATATAGTATATAGTGAGGGCACAGGCTGTATACTGGGCTGTGTGTGACCCCTGACATCCTAGTGACCACACAGTATGGCTGCCATCATGTACCAGAGATTACACATCTGTCTATGTATATAGTATATAGTGAGGGCACAGGCTGTATACTGGGCTGTGTGTGACCCCTGACATCCTAGTGACCACACAGTATGGCTGCCATCATGTACCAGAGATTACACATCTGTCTCTATGTATATAGTATATAGTGAGGGCACAGGCTGTATACTGGGCTGTGTGTGAACCCCTGACATCCATAGTGACCACACTAGTATGGACTGCCATCATGTACCAGAGATATACCTGACACT